>NW_009970726.1:11878214-11897332 GCF_000747805.2 Chaetura pelagica | reverse complement strand
AAAAAAAAAAAACAAAACATTAAATTAGGGTAAGAAACAGCTCCTCTTTTGTAAAATAAGCCTGTATTTGCAGGCAATGGTTTGTTTTTTACTAAGCCTAAATGCAATCACAGTGTAGATTCCATCTATCTGCAAAATATGGGTCCAAATTAGCTTATCCTATTGTTATGCTTTAACATTTGATATTTACTCAGCCTAAACATGAACTGTGAATTTTTCAGAATAGAACTTTTATTTATTTATTTGCTTAAATCAATAATGTGTTCTAGAATGTATTTGAATTACTTTATTTGCCACTTAAGACATATCCCAGTATTTATTGTATAAAAGGGAAATGATTGCATATGGAAATGTAAATACATCAAAACAAAACAGGGCCATCTAATTATAAAAGCAAACAAAGGAGACTGCAAGTTAAGGAACAGGGTAACACCGGTCAATCTAAAAATATATCTGCAGAGGAAACCAGTCTAAAGGCAATGTGGTTTGTTGGTTTGCTTTAAAGCAGGAAGAGGAGGGAAATGAAATAGCTTTCAAAGACAGAGAAAATCCCACACCATCAAGTGAGTCAAAATTAAAATGTTGGCTGAATGTAGATGTGATATAGAAAATATAAAATACCTCTGGTTCATGAGCACATTAAATAGCTAAATCACTAGTGTAGAATTGAATTAGCAGAGCAGTAAACCCCATAATTCTGCAATGGCCTCATCTCTGAAACTCCAAAGACAGGATGAATAGAAGCAACAATAAAGCATTGCCAGAACTGAAAATAAACCACTTCCAAAAACAAAAGCTCTGATACTATAGGGTACATCAGTTTTATATTGTACACATTCTTGATCTAGCATAAGTAGCCATTGCCACTCCACTCAGTCAAAGGCTTTCTCCTTTTCCAGGTGTAGCTTAAAACTTAGAAACCTGAGTTGCAGCTCCATCATTTCTATGGAAAATCTTATCAGGTATCAAGCAAGTTCCTTCTATTAAAAAAAAATCCCCTATAAAATATATCACCAAAGATAATGCTTTCAACTTTGTGTGCTGGTAGTCTGGTATAAATCTTACCCCATATAATGGAGAAACAGTAGCATGCTGTCAGGATGCTGCATGCTCTTGTAGAGATACAAATCTACTTCAACTTCTAGCTTATCCCCAGAGCTCATTAGCATATGAAATTGCAAATTCTATGTAGGTCCTCATGCATGGTGGATAATCTTCTAATAATAATATTAAGGTGTTGATATTAATAATATTGGCATGTGGCCAGAAACACCTGGTTGCAAAAATCACATGCATTCCTTCTGAAGGCAAAACATAAAAGTCTGCTTTTGAAAGGGGAGCATGACAACTGAAATGGAATGCTGGTCTACTTTCATAGAGTGCCAGTTTTATCTAATATCAACTCCAGAGTTTCACTAAATATCACCCAGTCCCACTTCTAAGGGCACCTCTACCTCTTCTTGGAGAATTTTCTCCATTTATATTGCAGTCAATAAAAATTAATTAATCCTATTCCCATATGCATAGCTTGTACTGAATCACACAAAATCAATAGAACATCCAACTAATTTTATTCCTTTCAGCATGCTTTGGAGCCATCCTATATTTTATTAATATAAATTTTCATTGCTACCAAAGATCTAAAATGGGCTTATACAGTAACACCATTGCAAAATACATATGATGGCATCTCAGGAAGATGATACCCTTAAGTATAATTGGAGACATCACTATTTACTCATTAATTTAAAATGCGAGAGAACACTGGTTACTGAAGAAAGAGCTGCAGAAAGCAAGGGGACAGTACAGACCTCTGACAATGATAAAAAAATGTTTGTGTTGTATAGAATTTTCTGCCGGATGCCTCTGCATTCTCCTCTACAGCACAGTTAAGTATTCAGCAGCAACTGGTATTTCTTTACATTAAAAAACCCCACTCAAACACATATCAAAGCTAATGAGCTGATGCAAGAGCAGACTCTATCAGAATAATGTGCTGGCATTTCACTACCACTACAAACCAGAGATAAGCAAAGCTGAGTTTAACTTTCCTGACTTCTGCTCTATTGACTTTCAAGGTTAATTCAGCTACCCAGACACAAGCATCTAATGCCATCTGAGATACCATAGAGACTCTGAAGCAACCACTTGACACCCATCAGATGTGACACAGGATTTGAGAGACCTACACCTTTCAGGGATGGCAGCTGGAGGCCAGCCATGATATCCTAAGCTATCTCAAAAGGCACTAGATACATATAGCTAGACAACTAAATCCCAACTCTTGTGATTTTAGCAATACATTTACTAGAAGAAAGGTCTTGGATTATAGTGTTAGCTGCCATAGGCTTCTGCATTATTCTCTTTTATAAAATTAGCACACTCCATCACTGATCTATTTAAATTTTTGTCTCCCCACAGTTTGTGATGGGAGGTGGCTCTAAAACTTTAACTGCTCTTTCTGATACTTAAAATGTTGCTCACATTGCCAGCCTTACTCATGGATGATTAAACCCATTTGCTTTCATGCCAACATTATCTTCTAGATTCAATAGCACTAGTGTTTTTCCTCCCTTGACAGGTTTACAGAGAGAAGCCATATACACTTAATAGCAGAGTGTTTGCTAGACTCAACAATGCTAGGCTTTAACAATGCTTTTTATGATTACACTAGTACTCTTTATCACTACTGGAAACACCACCTCTGAGACTTTCTGTTTGCCTTTTCTGCAATCACTTTGGTGAATCACAGTCATCCTGTTAACTAGCAGAATCCAGCCTCTTTGTCATTTTGACTGGATGGGCTTCCAGATTACAGCAGACTTCTCTTTTTATTAACCTTAATTTATACTATGATGTTTCCTTTATTCCTCTTCCTTCTTATATATCTGGAGAGGTTATCTTTTTACCACCATTCAATATATCTTTTCTTTGATAAAATACGAGTGCTTACCTTCATTCTTAATCACTGCAAGCTCTCCATTCTTTGGCATAACTGTGAAAGGTCTTTATTAGCTCAGAATTTACATCCTGGACAATGAAGAAAATAAGGTTGCTTTCTGTCAAGAATATATGAACAAGAAAAGAGGAGGGAAAAGCAGATGAAAACAGCTGATTATCTGCAGACAGACAATCCAGCTTCTTATATTTGAGTATTTAAATCTGGTATCTAGGGGAAAGTATGGTGAACAGCCTCTAGACTTGGCAGGCAACAACACTAAAAGCAATGACAAGACTCATAACAATGGCACTACCATGGCCCAGCATGTACTCCAGAATATAAAGATGTACATCAAACACACTGACTTTCCCTTGTAAGAAACTTTTACTTGTGAGTTTTCCAAGAGCTGATGCATAATAAAGTCTTCTCCCTCTGAATGAGATTATTTCCAAACCAGCCATCTTCATGAAGATCAGTAGATTAAAAACAATGTAGGGAACCAGGCTCAGTATTACAAGTTCCCTTTTTCAGCAGATGGCATCAGCCATTGCCTGCTGTTTAGCTCCTGAATGACCTCAAGACCAAGGAAGCCAAAGATCTTGGCAGAAGAATCTCAGCACCTGAGTTCTTGACTTCTCTTACTAAACTTGCAGCTTTTATACACCCTCTCTTGCCCTTTAATCTTCCCTCCCAATTATTTTATTTCAGCTTTTATCTGGATCTAGCAATGTTAACCTGTGGAGGTTGATTTTCAAGTAACAATCTAGTTATTCAAAACAATTGGGTTTTTGTTTTGTTTTGCATCATTTGAAGCCTCAGCTCAATTCCAGGGAATGTGATGGAGGAAATAATTCTGGAAACCATTTCCACACACAGAAACATAGAATCACAGAATGCGTTGGGTTGGAAGGGACTTTAAAAATTATCTAGTTCCAACCCTCCTACTATGGGCAGGGACATCTCCCACTAGATCAGGATGCTGAAAGCCTCATCCAGCCTGGCCTTGAACACTTCTAGTGATGGGGCAGCCACAGCTTCCCTGGGCAACCTGTGCCAGCGTCTCACCACCCTCACACATAAGAATTTCATCATAATATCTAATCTAAATCTACCATCTTTCAGCTTAAAACTCTTGCTTATCATCCTGCCACTACCTGCCCTTGAAAAAAGTCCCTCCCCAGCTTTTCTGTAGTCCTCTCATGTACCAGAAGGCCACTATAACAATTCTTCAGAGCCTTCTCTTCTCCAGGCTGAACAACCCCAACTTTCTCATTCTGTCTAAACCCAAGAAAGTGATCAGGATTAGTTAGCAAGCATTTATGAAGAAGAAATGCCTGGCCAACATAGTAGCCTTCTACCATGAGATTATTGGCTTGGCAGATCAAAGAACAGCAGTGGAGAGCAGTGGGTGACATTCATTCTGAGATCAGTATGGCTCTCAGTGGTGTCTGATAAAGTTCCGGCTAGATAACTAAAATGTGAGATGAAAACTTGCTGAACTGCTGGGCTCAAACAGCTAGCATGAAGTCCAACTGGAGGCAAATAACCAGTGGTGTACAGCAGGGATGGATGCTGGGGCCAATACTGTTTGTCATCTTCAGTAATTAATTCGAAGATGGGACATGGTGCACCCTCAGCAAACTCACGGATAATACAAAAGAGAGAAGAGCATTTAATAAACCAGGTGGTTGTGCTGCCATTCAGAGGGACATCCACATGCTGGTGAAATGGGCAAAAAGGACTTTCATGGAGTTCAACAGAGGGAAACAAAGTCTTGACCCTTGGGAGGAATAACCTCATTATAACCTGACTGACCAGCTGGAAAGCAGAAGAAAAGAACCTGGGGGTCCTGGTGGACACTAAGTTTTTACCCAAGTGTGTATTGATAGGACAAGGGGTAATGGTTTTAAGTTGGAAGAGGGTAGATTTAGGTTAGACAGTAGGAAGAAATTCTTTAGTGTGTGTGGCAAGACACCAGAGCAGGTTGCCCAGGGAGGTTGTGGATGTCCTCTCCCTGGAATTGTTCAAGGCCAGGTTGGATGGGGCTTTGAGAAAAGTAATCTAACAGAAGGTGTCCCTACCCATGCAGGGGGGTTGGAACTAGATGATCTTTAAGGTCCTTTCCAACCCAAATCATTCCATGATATTCTATGATACAGATATGCACCCTTGCAGCCAGCAAAGGCCAACAGCATCCTGAAATGCACTAGGAAGAGCTCTACTAGCAGGTTGAGGGAGGTGATTCTTCCCCTTCCCTTTACTCAGCACTGGTGAGGGCAGATCTGGAATGTTCACTGTGGTGCTGGGCTCTGCACTACAAGACATGATTGCTAGTCCAGCAAAGGGCCACAAAGATGATTAAGATATTGGACCATCTGTCATACAAAGAGAACTGGCATTGTTCAACCTGGAGAACAAAAGGCTCAGTGTATAAATACCTGATGAGATGGTGTACACAAGACAGAGCCAGATTCAGTGGGTACAAACTGAAATACAAGGAATCTTTTATACTGTAAGGGTGACAGAACTCTGGAACAGGCTGCCCAGAGAGGTTGTGGAGTCTCCATACTTGGATATATTCAAAACCCAGCTGGACATGGACCTGAGTAACTTGATCTAGTTGATCCAACTTTGAGCAGGAGGGGTTGGACTAGACAAACTTCAGAGGTTCCTTCCAACCTCAAACATTCCGTGATTCTGTAACTGTGAAGAGTTAAACAAGACTCATCTCTTGACCAAATTTTGCTAGCCAATAAAATCTTATGGCTAGAGTTTCTTAAACTGATTAAATCCCTATTTCTCAAAAGTCTACATCTTTCACTTCTCCATACTGACAAGCCCCTTTTTCAAGGACCAAGCCACTCTGGTTTTTTATGTGTCCTTTTATTGGTATCTCACAGATTCATTTAAATGCAGATCTTGGAGACAATTACATGTAACTGAAGCATTTCCCATGTCTCACTGCTGAGCTGTGACTAGCACTCACTAGCAGCTTGGAGGTGACCCATCCTCAATGAATCCCTGCTGGCTGCCAGAGCAGGGATTGTTTGCTGCTTCCCTGCACAACCCATGCAGTATTGCCAGTGTACGTAGTGTTTGACCAAGGTCACCTTTCCTTGACAGGAAGCATTTAATTCCCTTCCACCAATAAGGCTGGAGAGTCCAGTCCAAAACCCACTAGAGAAGAGTCTAGATGAATTAAACAGATCCTTAGGTCTCTCACCAGTTGCAATCAAGAAAAGAGACATATGACATACACAAGAAATAACACATTTTGGATTCACCTCTTCCAATTTCACATGAGGCATCCAGTCCAAGCTAAGCTCCATCTACAGTAAGTGGGGTACAGAGGCACCTCCAAAAGAGCGTGCAATACATCTCTAAGACAGGAGGCACAAGTTGCTATCTGAAGAAGCCTCCCCTCCCCCCTTCACTCTGTTGCTCCTAAAGAAGAATTTCAGACAGCAAGTCAGGTGGGCTGAACCTCATGCCCTTTCCTACTCATTGCCTCTGTCCGTTTCCACACTGATATTATTGCTCTTCCCCTTTCCTCAGGCAAATGCAAGTCCATTTGAATTTGCTTCTGCTGTGTCTCCTGACATAGTAAATCAAATCCATTGTAAGGAACAAAAGCAAAGGCTTTCTTCAAATCCAAATAAATTACGTTCAATGTCTCAGGATTGCCTCCCAATCTGCTAGTGTATATAATGCATTTAAATGAAACGTATGCATATGAATGGTGATTGCTCCTTATTGAAACACAGTCTCTACACACCCTGTAATCTTGTTCCTTACCAGTGTCTCCCAGAATTATTCCAGCATAAAAAGCTTTCCTCTTCATACTCAAACCAGTTTTAAAGCCATACAACACAAACTGATCTCAAGGTCTTATATTGTCATTGTATTTATTTATTCCCTTTGCTCACACACAGTTTTAAGTGTTTTCCAAATGTCCAACGGAAATTCTTGAAACTGAAATTTTGCCACAGATTAGAAGAACAAGCAATTTAAGAAAGATAGAAAAGAGTCTCCTCGTACTCTTGCCAAAAATGAGCAGTTATTTAGAGACCTGATCTGATGTTTATTGCCAAGAGTAGGAGACGTTTCTCTTTTTGCCGGGTTTTTCTTTTTTGCAGTTTGAATTCTTTTCCCATCAGGCAGCCCCCTAGAACCATCTGATCTCCTAAATGAGCAAAGTAAATGAGTTGTCCTTTCTCTGCCTGTGTCTTATGCATTCTCCTCCCATATCCACTGATTAAAACCCCAACTGACTCAGAGGCATTAAATCAGAACACATTGTCTCTGAAATATATATAAAGGCTTTCCTAGAAGATTCTGATCATACCTAGGGATGTATTTTTACTGAGTCTCAACTGGTGTCAAATGGCAGTTCTTTCAATTTGCCCAACACTGTGACCAGAAGTAAATTTCACAGTCTAGTCAAAATTACTCAAAATCCTAACGTTTGTTTCCCAATTGACTTGAGTACTCAAATCACACTGAAAACCTCTTACCTGCCTAAATCCCTTTTGAAAACTGACTGTTTCCTAGCTCCTTCCTAAAGAAAGCTACACTCTCACTGTTAAGTTACATATTTAGTTGTTTCCCTTCAAGTAACCATTTTCTTCCTGAAATTCTTTTCAGAAAACAGAAATTTCATCACCAGAAAAAAAAAATAATAATAATAATAACCTTCTAGAATGATGACATTTAAAAGATGCTGGTTGCACTATGATTCCTGCACGAATGGGTGATGAAAGAAATGCATTTCTTCCTGCCAAAACTAACAGCTGTATTATTAAAAATATAGTTAGGATTGTGCAAAAATCCAGTCAGATTACTATTGTGAAAAAATACTCATCTGCAGCTTCTTTTTAATACAGTAGCAAATATATTGCCTGGTTTGGCTTCATGCCAAGATTAATTTTAAATTGGACCTCATGAAATATTTATGAGGTCCAATTTAATGGGATTGCTTTCCCTGGCATTAAGCCTGTGTGGATAGCATCTTAAACACTGATGTTTTCAGCAGAACCTCAAGACACACACAAAAAAAATCCTTGGGTATTAATAAGCTTATTAATAAATTGTTTGACACTATGACAGTATATTTTAGAAGTATTTTGACAGGCCCTTTGTAGTGAATCTTTACCTGCTTTTCTTTAAGCCTGCACTTTGCAGTCTGTCAAACAAATGTTGCTTAGCATTTAGGAAAATGGTAAATCATCATTAGTTAGAAACAAGCTGAAGTAAATGTGAGTAAAGACCTCATCACCCTTACATAGGCTTTGTGGGGAGCTGACAGTGCTCAGAAAGCTACAGACACTGCTCAGCTCCTACTTGGCTTTCTTGACTCACTGAGACATCATTTACCTTTGGTTTCTAATTACATTTAATAGCTCAATAAAAACACTATATTGAGACATGTACACTTACAAAAAAGGTCAGTGTTTTGTACAAAGAAAACATCTTGAATAATTGATAAATCATATTCCTTCCCTTTTTCAATTAACAGCATGAACCTAATCTCCAGAGCAAATTGTTTCAACTGCATTTGAACCTATTTCTAAATAGCTGCTTCACTGCTGCTCTTTCACCAGTGTTCAGAATGGACCTTCAGCAACCAAATATCACGAGTGGAGTATGAGTCAGTACTGACCACAGCCAAATTTGATCTCACTCAGTTACTACTAGACACCACCAGTCATGTGTGACCCCTGTTAAGTGTGAAAACACTACTGCGGATACCAAATGCCACCTAACTTCATGGATTAGCTCTGCAGGCTGCAACATCATTGCTTGAGTTCAGCACTGAGTACAGAACTCTGCTTTCTAGTGCAGAGAGCTTTGGGAGGCCTGACAAAACGGAGGCTTGTCTGGAGTGCAGGGCAATCACATTCTGCACTGCCAAACAGAAAATATATTCCTATGTGTTTCCCAGCATGAACCTTTCAGAGGGGCCACAAATAGCTCACACACCTTTGGAAAAAACAACGGATATGAGACAAGCAGCAAAAAGAGTTTGCCCATCTGACCTGCTTGTTTCAACAAACCTTTGCAAAAAAAGGGTCCTTGCCAGAAGGCTGGAAAGTATCAGGCAGTAAGCAGCATGCAGTTCAAAAACGAAAGTGTGGGAGCAAAAATCGTGTCAAATGATGCGTTTAGAAAAGTGGAAGAAAAGAGCAAAAAAGTACACCTTTCCACATGTGTGCCATCTGATTCTAGTACAGTAAATGACAGTGTGACATGACCCTGTAAAACATGCCTCAGATGCTTTTTACTGGAGCTACCTGTATTGTCACTTAAATCTCATATCTGCATCATTGAAATTGCATTCAAAGATGCAGAAAGTTGGTTTCACCATTTGCCTTCTGATGAATCAACATGCTCAGCAGTGGAAGCTCTTTCACAAAAATAACACTGTGCTACTAAGAGTTTGGAACAAAATATAAAGAGCTAATGATGTAAATAATGAAACTACAAGGGAGTTTTAGGAAGGCAGATTGTAATTAGCCAACTGGAATTTATCCAGGACACTACAGCTAACACCTCTGTGACCTTCAATCAACACTCCTTTAATATGCATGAAGATGGGCTTCTTTACCATTAATAAATGGAATGAAAATCCAATTGAAGCTAATACTCTGTTGGTTGATTTTCATCATCACAGAGCTGCTGGAATGCTGAAATTCATGGGGGAAAAATTTGTGAATACTCAGTTTTAAATGCTTAGCTAACTAGCAATCCATCCCTCTTCTAATACTTCTGATGCTGACAGCTGTTGGATGAGCACAGAAAATGTTTCCCACTCATAGCCAGGATGGATAAGCAACGCGTTCACCCCCAATCTCTTTCTGCCAGGAACCAAACCACCCAAATTCCCACTGTAGTCAGCCAGAAGGAAGAAGTATCTGCAGAATGACACCTTGAATTCACTTCCACGCTCCTACGAGGCCACCTTAGCTCTTGGTACCTTTTCTGAATGACATGATGCACCCACCCACTTTAGTAAGCCACGAAAGTGCCAGGTCAGAGCAGCACAAAACCCACTCATTTTGTTGTCCCCACATGGATCAACATCCCCAGCCTTAAAGAAAAGCTAATCACAGGAAGGCCATGATTCAGAGGCAGCCATTTCAAATGAAGGAATCCCACCCCACACAAAGCAGTTCTATGGAATAAAACTTTGAACTAACTACCCCTCTTAGGAGTGTTGATAGCAAGATTAATTAGCCTTCTCTTGAGAGGCAGAAGCTGCCACAATGATGTGTCACCAGCACTTACTGAGCAAGGATGTATTCATCACAAGTGACAAGACTGCAGAGAAGTGAAATTCTTGTTTAATATTTGCCTGTATGCTAATGCAGTTTGAAAACAAAGTTCTCTAAAGCTGGTTGAAAAGAAAAAAAGAGAAGAAAAAAGAAAAGGAAGAAGAAAAATGCTTTAGCCAAAGTAAACGATGGGAAGAAAGTAAAGCAATGTCATTTTTTTACTCATTTCACAGACCTTTTGAGATTTACTCTGCACAGCCATTAGGGATTTAAAGAGGACTGATGTTTAACTTGTTTGCCCATTTGACTTAAGACAAATTCATCTGACAACAACAAAGCACTTTCTTTGTCTTCACCACCACTTAATTTAAAGGGGACATGTTTACTAACAGCTTAATTTGTTTAATACAAATAGTCTTTTACATTCTTTAATCCTGAAAAAATAAATAAATAAATAAAAAACACCAAAAAAAAACCTCCAGAAACCATCTGGTCCCTTCCAAAGCCCAAAGCTGTATTTTGGGGCAACTGACATCAATAAAGTATCTCAGTTGTGTAAACACACTGCACTGAACAATTCACATTTTCTTTATAAAAGTAGAAAAAGTATGTTACTCCTAAAGTGTCTGTCAAACATTACACACCTTTTTGTAAGAAAAGCTGTTGATCTGCAGAAATTCTATGGCAAATGCTCATACTTATTTCACATCACTACATGCACAAAACTTTGGTCAGCATTTCTGAGGACTGATGTCAAAGAGCATAATAACCACACCATCTCTCCATGTCACACTGTTCATAAAAATTCCAACCTTCCCAAGGGAATTCAATGGTCTTTCTTCAATGCACGTATCGCCTTGAATTGTGCATGCAATGCCCTTAACTGCATTTTTGCTCATATTAGAATCTGTTCCATGACCATCAGTGTCTCTTGTTTCTTTAATGCTAGTAAGGATAGAAAACATCATGTTCTGTAATTTTAACACCTGCTGGCCAGGTTTCTTCTTTTCTATTGATCAGATATTCTCATCTCTGCTGCTAATGTTAACCACGACCTAGGAAAAGAGCAGAGTAGTGAAAATCAACAGATTCCAGTACTCTTAATGCTGGAACTGCCTGCTCTATGACCTTAAACAAGTGACTCAGCCCAGATCAGTATGACGTGAGCATTTCCTCAATTTTAAGTTAAGGAACAACCATTCAGTCTCCCCACCTACAAAATGCTCTATTGCTAAGAGCTATTCCAGTGAAAGTCATTGTAAGTACAAAGTATTATTCTTGTCACTTTCCCTGAAGACTTTTTTCAGGTAGTGCCAAAATAGCCCTTAGGGTGCCTGAGATTAAATTTTGTGTTTTGTAGTTTAAAATAAGCAATTCACAGGTTTCAGAGCCTTGCAGAGCACTGTTTGCAGGTGCACCATGTCACCATCAGCTTAAATTTAAAAATTCTAGTGGCATCCATCTTTCTTCTTCTTTAAATAAGGAGAAAATACATGTCTGTAAAATACATTCAGGGCTTAGTGTTTTTAATAGAAGACAGTATAAAATTTTATACTGTTTTACTTCATATGTCAGTCTTGCTTCAGGAATTAGTCAGTCATTAAAATAAAGCCTTTTATCTTCAGATTAAAAAAGAAATGGAACTTAAAGACACCTCTGACAAAATACTCATAGTGAACACATTCATGAGTAAACTCAGCCATACAAAAGCTAAAGTGATTATTAGTCCCTAGTTAAACAAGGAGCTAGAGGAAGAAATGGGAACAAGCCAATACTAAGCATTTACATAGGCCTTTTCACACAAGAATTTAAAATATTTTACAATGAAAACAACAACAACAAAAAAGCAGCTCTTGATTCCTCAAACTCAGTCTTCTGCAGTATCAGTGACACATTAATCTTCCCCAGAAAATGCTGGGTTTAACATTTACTTTGTCACACATATTTTGAGCCCAAAACTCTGTGCCAGGTATATTGAGTGAACTACAATCTTATACTGACACACGTACTTTTGAATTCAGACAAATATTTGAACTTCACTACAGAGGCTTCTGTAAAACCCAATTACACCCAATCCTGTAAAATCAAGCCAATCTTTACTTGTAATAATAAAAATAATATTACAATAATGGTATTTTATAGTTAAAGCCACAATAAAGACCTGCTAAAAGGCAGTCTTTATCAGCCTAATAACCATACTATTTTAAAATAGATCATGGCCTTAAACAGGTTAAATTTTCAGAAGTTTATCTGAAAATTTACCCCTTAAGAGAACATTTAAGATTTTGAGTTCTTTTGGAGGGAGGTTATTTATTTCATGTTTGTATAGGACCTGGAGGAAAGCAGACACCATCCTCTGTGTCAACATCATAGGAATTAACAAATAAAACTAGAAATATTTTCATCACTATTGTGCTAATTGAGTGATGAAAATATCTAACTTTGAGAAATCTTACAGTTTTATTCAGAAACACATCATTCCCAAAAAAAAATCCATACTACCTCATAGTGCTTGTGAGAGCAAGACTGGGAGACCCACTTGATGGCTCGTGTAAAAAGTGCACCTCAATTTTACAGACCTCTTTTGAAAGCCTCACTGGGCTTGGAAAACATGAAGGCAGTAACAGAGAGACTGACAGTGCCTTCAGTTGCAAAAGTATACATGGTGGGTAATTAAATTGCAATTTACTTCTAACCACCTTGTCTCTCAACAGAGTGATTCTCTTTTTTGGAAAAGGAGAAAGTAAATGGGTTTGGGAGGGGTTGTCTAGTTCCCTCCCAGCACTCTCAGACCTGAGGAATGCCTTCTCCAGCTGCAAAAATACAAACAGCTCCAATGAAACACAGAAGTTTGGACATCTTGCTTGGTTACTTGATGCCACAAGTCTGATAACGCAGGCCCTCACTAATTCCCCAGGGACCTGGCATTTTTTGAGTAAAACAGAGTCTAAATAGTTGGTTAGTGAAGACAAGGACTTCAATTAGACTTACTTTGGAGGGATTTACAGTTTCAGACTATGCATGCAGTGGTATTTAATTTGTATGCCTAATCTCTCTTTACATTTCCATATCTGTAAGATATGAAATAACTGTAAGAAGAGCCTTGGCTGTCCTCCTTTCTCAGAAGAAGGCCAAAAAATTTCCTTACAGTCAACCTCAGTAAAGGAAAAGAGACATGGTTAAATAAATAAATAAATCAGGTTAAAGAATTCTACAGGCATGTGAGCAACCAGTATTTTCCAGATTTCCTCTCCCAGTGGCAGTGAAATGCTGGATGTCATGCTAAGGATTGGGACAACCTGAAGAGGAGGTATATTTTTAATTGTTTTTTTAATTAATAATGATCAGTGCTGGCAAAAGGATAATGCCATAGAAGTAAAGGTAAATGAAGGAAAACAGATTATTACTGAAAATTTTCTAGAGCAAGAATCTTCTGTGTCTCTGCTAACCAGATTTTGATGCCAGTGTGCAAATGTGTCACACTAAAAAATTCAAATTCTGGTTTGGATGGATTGTCATTTGAACCCTCTCTACACTATTTCACAGCTCAGCTTCTCCAGCCAGCCTTCACCTCTCATGATGCATCAACATGGCTCAATCCTACGTCACACTTGACAAGTCATAGTTTAAGAAAGATGCAGAAAAACTGAGAAGTTTGTCTCATTGAGGAAATAGGGAGGAAGAAGTCCAAAGGTTACAACAATTAAAGCCTGCTCAAGCTTAAAATCACATTTTCTTTTTGCAGAGAATTTTATTAAGTTATAATATCAACAAAATATTAACATTTGATCAAAGACAACAGTAAAATGTGGTCTAACACAAAATGCAATTCTTTCTCAAATGTGTATAGAATAACAACTACCAGCAGCTAACATTAGTAGCCAGCTAAACCAAACCATCTGATTAAGCTAGGTTACCCTACTTAAAGCTGAGGATCAAATAATATTGTAAAGTATCACAGGCGATGAAGAGATGGAAAGAGATTAAAAAACACAAAGTAGGATGTCAGGTACAAGAAATGGAAAGTGCATGAAGTTATAACAGAAGACAAAGAGATAAGATGAATGCTGAAAAGAGGCACAGATATTAGGGATATGAAAATACACCACTGGCCTGATTCTCATTTGTATTATGGAGTCTTTAGGACTTTCTGGTTTTTTTAAGTAGCCTTGAATGAAAAAAAAAAAAAAAATATTATTATTTTTTATTTTTTTTAAAAAAAAAAAGCAGGTTCCAAGAGTTTTTACCAGAAGCACATAGTGAAACCATATCACCACTGGAATTAATAGCATGACTTCATCCACTTCAGTGCTGACAAGAATTTAAATCTTGTTCTTCAATAAAATTAAATTATTAAGTAGCCTTGAATGAAAAAAAAAAAAATTATTATTATTTTTTATTTTTTTTTTTAAAAAAAAGCAGGTTCCAAGAGTTTTTACCAGAAGCACATAGTGAAACCATATCACCACTGGAATTAATAGCATGACTTCATCCACTTCAGTGCTGACAAGAATTTAAATCTTGTTCTTCAATAAAATTAAATTATTCAACAGAAGAACTGGTTAAATACAGGCAAAACCAAAAGTATTCATATTCAAAAAATTATTCAGACTAACCAGGTTTCTGATCTCTTTATTCATCATTCATGTATATTCAAGTGAACATATTTTCATTTGCATGAATGAAGAACGTGTCAAAGCCATACTTGATGCAAACACCTTGGGATGTGCATCTGTGATTCTGTAACAGCTCTATGTAAATCTATTCAGAAAGCAAAACCATTCTCATGTGTACTAGGTAACCAATCAAAGCAGACAGTGAAAAACAAAGGTACAGCAGGGAGACAGCCCAGAAGAAGCCATAAAATGAGATTAAATGTCACAAATTATTTGGTGAATTCTTATGAAAGAGAAATACATTCACAGAAATTGGAATCCATTTGCCAAATGATTTACAAAGGGGGGTGAAATATTTAATTGGATAACATTCTTGCTACCAATATAAACTAGTTAGGAAGGTTTAGCTTGGGTTTTAGTTTGAGCTGCTTGAAACAGAAGTGTTTAAAATTTGCACAAAGACAGTTGCATTTCATTTTCTCACAAGACAGGCCGTTTCAAAGTTGCTTTTAAAAATCAAACCCAAGTGAAAGAATCCCCATGTCACTTAATTGAAAATATTATATGCAAACAAAAAAATGCTACAAAAAGAAGGCCTCCCTTCTATACTCATGTCTTGAAGTGGTAAATTTTGATACCAGATGTGTTAACACTCAAGTCAGTAAGTAGAAGATCACTACACTCCTGCTGACCCAACCTCTCTTAAAAAGGAAGGGAACAGAAAGTTGTTTTCATCCCAGCTTCCTCATACAAGCCTCAGCGTCAACTGCTAATGAAAGGTTCCTTCAGCCTGCCTTGTACTTTACTCTGAAGCAAAGTATCATGACTGCTTTCGCCTGCTCCTGCCTGGAGAATCATTTGAAAGCTTATCAAACATATCTGAGCCAGTACAAAAACAATAACTGATGGGGATGGAGCTGTCAGCTGGGAAGACGCCTTCACACGCTGTTTGTTCAGCACTTGTCACCTTTGGATCATAGGACCTCTGCATGCACCTTTCTTTTTTATTATGACAACACTGCAGTCCAGTAGCTTTCATTCCTGAAAGCTTGATGAAAATACTTGATGCTTTTTTTTGAAATATGAGAAGAAGCTGCTTATCTTTGGAAAGATGTTTTCTTTGATGCTGGTGTAAAAATGTATGGAATGCATCTAAACTCAATTAAGGAATATTTGTAGTATCACTTAACCTTTTACAAATGCTTCCTGACCAATTGTAAAGAGAGTTGACATTTTCTTTGAACAGAAGAAAAAAGGAGCAGGGAGATCCATATTAAAACATACTTCTTGTGAGAATATTGTTTGGGAAATTTCTTCCCAGAAGAGCAAACTTTTAGGGCTGCCAAAAAAATAAGACATGCAGCATAACAGCTTGGTCCTGTGGTTCCCTGCTCATGGCAGGGGGGGGTGGAACTTGATGATCTTTAAGGTCCCTTCCAAACTTAATGATTCTGTGTTTCTATAATTCTCTAACATCATGTAATTGCTTATGGGTTGGATGTAGGACACCATTTATTACCCAAGCCAAATCCATCTGAAGGTACTGTACAGATTGCAAAGACATAACAAAAATATTTCTGTATTTTTCTTAGACTCTTACTACCTAGAAACACTGTTCCTTAGCTCACTTGTAATGCAGAACATTAAAATGGGATTTCAATGTGAAACACAGAGTTCTTTTTCCACTTCCCAACAAAAACACAGTGTTTTCCCCACTCTTGAAGGCTTAGAGTTGAATAGTGAAGAAAATTTGCTATGTTTTTCAGAGGTGGCTTCCAATTAATTTAACTCATTGAAGTGTTTCATTATGGCAGATAAACAGGAACATAGGGACAAAGATCTGAGAAAGAACAGACTTAATAAGATACAGCTCTGAGGAATACAGACCTTGTCAATTCTAAACTGGCCATTCCAGACTAAAGTAAGTCACATGCAGTAAGATGCTGTATGGTGCTGTTACTATCTTACTATTTGAGTATTTTCTGTCTCTAAAGCCGTTAATAAAAACCAGTTCCTTTCCTCTCCAATTATTCATATCAATATCTCTAGGAAACACTATGGTGATCATACTTCAGCTCCTAATATCTCATGGTCCAGTTTCATACAGCCCAGCCTCCATCCACCTCCTAACTCTTGTTGCTTGTTGCCTTTAGGCTTTCAAGGATTATCAAACAACAAAAGCACCAAATGACTGGACACGAGGCTGTGTCAATCATGGATCTCTATGTCCAGAGCCCTTCCATGTCTCTCCAGGTTTGCTAGTTTTAATATACAGTCTTGGAGGAAGAGGGAAGGGATGGTACAGTGTAACACAGTGTTTGATTCCCCTGCTTGTGCCAATATTACTCATTCAGTTGAGACTGAACAACAATATCCAAGAAAGTAATTTTCAAGGGTCCTCCAAGTACTAAACAAAAAGGTAACAGAAGCAGAACTGTTTTCTTTTTTTAAGTGCAGTAGAAAAAGAAAAAGTGAACATCAAAACACTCCATGCTTCCAAACTTCACATCTCACATATGTTCTTTCACTTGTGTGGATGATACAAATGTGACATCAACAGGCTCTTTCAAGAATTATCGTGGGTAACTACAGACAGAATAACTGAACTAAAGAAAATTCTTTGTCTGTTCTAAAAATGCTTACAAAGGAAGGGTGTGTATTTATTCAGCCAGCACCGGGATAAGGTTGAAGGTGACAGATGAAGAATTAAGCAGCAACCTGATAACATCAGCATTATGAAATACTACTCACAAAGTGTCACCTGTCCTTGATTAACATTAAAGAATAGCAATGGAATTGCTAGTGAACTGTGGGCAATTTTCTCCACCACATTTTTCCACATTAGAGAAATCTGGCCAGTAATTAAATGAGTGGGGTTCATGCTGGCAAAATCTACTGAAACATTTTGTGCACTGGCACAGTGTCTACACCACTGTCACTGCTGTGCACAAAGCCATATCTAAGCAACCCTCAGTGAAGTCAGCTCAAATACTCATGCTAAATACCCAGGTATTTGCCAGACTTCCTGAAAGGGATTTACAACCTATACAGGACAATATTGTTGGTACAGGCCATTATCTGCTTTTCCTACAAAGGGTACAAGCTGTTGACCAAAGGCTATTGTATCATGAGATAAATTGCTTCCTGGAATTCCCAGGATAAAGGCACCAGGAGATAATGCAATATATAATGACCTCAAATGGCCTTTAGACTAAGTCCATAAACAGGAGAAACTGGAATTTTCTACACTGTTTATTGAATGGGGGTATGTTTTCATAGTTCCCAAACAGTGTCCCTTTAGCATCAAGGAAACAGCAAATCAGTGGGATTTGGACTTTTAAGTCCCAGTTCCGTATAGGGCTTTATTGCAAAATAAGGAACAATCACACTAACATATGTCTAGCATATACACGCAAGGAGTCCTCTTTTCCTTGGTTCCTCCTGACAGAAGCTGGCAAGGTAACTAATGAACACATTAAACTGTATGAAGAAAAACCTGAAACATTTTTTTCCAATTTGCGTTTCCAAATAGCTTTTCCAATTTGTTTTGTTTTATTCACAAAGTGTTTATTCACAAAGATTTATCAGAAGGTGAGGACCCGCTTCAGTGTTTTTTCCCAATCCATGCTATAATAGCTCTGCTCTCTGAACATTCAGGCCTTCTGATTTTGTTATCTAAGTGATTTAGCCTGTAAAGATCTCCCCCCGACTCCCAGGTTTTGGATCAACATGAACAAAATATTCTAGGTCACTTTGGTGTTCAAGGCAAAAAACAAATGTATTGATACTTAATAAATACTTTTAAAGTATACTAAAATATTGTACAATGCCCTGGCAAAAGGGTATTACATTGCATTATAATGTAATGAAGGAACAAATAGATCCCTTTCAAATGGAGCTCAGACTTCTGATTATAAACCATATCAGTCAGGAAGTTCAATAACTAGACTTCTCTGTTTTTAATTCTTTCCTTCTTCTTAATCCATGTTTTTTCCTTCTATGGTGCCTCCTTTTGCCACCCTTCTTGGAAAGAATGCTCAAATGCTTTCAACATAAGAATATACCACTAAAATCATCAAAATCCTTGAAAATAGGGTATCTATGTGATTTACTGATGGGCTGAAGAAGAAATAAAATCAGTGGAATGCAATCAGAAATAACTGAGACACAGAATGGGGAAAACAATTGCTACAGCCAGTGTGGATTTGATAAACATTGATATTAAACAGATTTGTATGTAATTTGCCTGAGATTTAAGAAGAGTTTTTGATGCTTTAATTTAAAATCTGA
>NW_009970726.1:11847162-11877778 GCF_000747805.2 Chaetura pelagica | reverse complement strand
GAAAGAGTCGTTTATTGGACTGGGAGAATATCAAGGAAAGAAGACCCTTGTGAATGGAAAAATGTAATGGCAAAGCAAAGCAATTAGCAGGTCACCACAAGGATCAATATGAGGACAGCTTCTGCTCACATTGGATATAATACTACAAAAAAGCACATAGTTTCAGGGCTTTGCAACAATTAAAATAAAGAAAAAGAAGGAGAAGTATTAAATTTGGTGCCAATAAATTTGTAAGTGACTTGAACAAACTAAGAAAAGCATATGGGAAAATTACTGATTTCCTTACCTCAACCTGCAGAGATTTTACAGCAGTAAAGAATAATAAACTAAAAAGTTTTCTATGCTACAGAATTCTGCAAGAAAGCTCCTTCTGATGAGCAAGTACCATTTTATCAGTTTAATCTCTCCTGATTGCTTATGCTTCAGTGCTCTGCAACTCTTAAAGAGAATTCTAGCAGTAGTAAAAACACGTACACTTCCAAATATTTACATGCAATGAAAAAAATCTCTGTCTTCACTTAACCTTTTAATTGGTTTTAAGAAAAATGGCCTACAAAGTGGCCTTGGCACAGAAAAATAAATTATAAATTAACATTGTCTTCACTGGTGCAATGACCAGTCCTTTATTTGTAAAAAAATTATGGGTCTTAACAATAGAAATTATCAAATTATCGTGTATCTGAAAATATATAGCTGTAGATAACAGTTCCTTTTAGAATTGCTACTTTTAAAATTGTATGAGAAGATGAGGTTTGGCTTAGAGAGTCTGGAAACAGAAAAACATACACAATATTGTAATGATAAAATTATTAAGGATCCCTACAAGCTTCAGCGGGGTCATCTCTAAAGATACAACACTGAATGAACTGTCACAGCCCACTATCCAAAGCTCCTAGCAAAGGCTGTGCAAGCAATATACCTCAGATACTGACCTCCCCAACTCACTCTCATCACAGATAACCTGTTGTGATGCCACAGGACCAAACCTGGAAGTGAATCCTACCTACATTCAGATGCTGATGTTCAGTGAACAGGCTGGATCACAGGCTGGAAGCTAAGGATGTGCTCAGAATTTTTTCTGACCAAGTCCTGAGCAACAATGGACTCATTGCAGAGGAAATGTCAGTTTTAAGCTAACTAGAAGTACAGGTCATGGGCTAAAAAAAAGGAGTTTTAGCAAATCCGAATCTAACTGCTTTCTCTTACACATCTGAGGTATGGACACTGACATGATTTGGACAGGTTTTTTTCTGCTCCAATGATGATGAGCTTGGTCACTGAATGGTCTCTTCAGGATGAAGGATCTAATGAGATAAAACTAAGAGATTCACTACAAAACCTTCTAAGATTCAAATCTTTCACTTACTTTTTCTGCATCTGTTTTGCCCTACTACAAGCCACCACTTAAAATCCTCTTCCAATTCCCTGAATATGAGCAAATAAACAACAAGCCAAATATTTTCATCTCATTCTAGGTTTAATAAGAGTATTACATCACTTTTCATAAATACCTTTCTAAATACAGAAATTCTTCATTTCTTTACTTAAAAGCCATGTGAAAATAAAAATATTCTTAACAATAACATCCTTATTCCTTAGTAGCTGGAAAAAAAGACCACCTTCTAGAGACCATTAAGCAAGAATGACATTAACTTGACCTATAAGAAAATTCTATTATTGGAAGCACTCAGAATATAACTATGAAAATGAGCAATAAGCAAAATTTCCAGTTAAACACATTTGGAAGTTAAGCACACTGATTAGTTACAGTGTCCAACAGAAAAGATGGATAGTCTTCAATTCTAGAAATCCAACTTTTTATATATATCTATATAATTACAAGCATTTTCAGTTAACTCATGATCTTACACCCGCTCTAGGAATAGCCTCAAACAACAGAGAAGTCACCTTTGGATTTTGAACTGCTATTAATTAAAAAAAAAAAACAAAACTAAAAGCTTTTAATGATGCCAGAGAAAACAAATTTTGCATGTGGAGCAGGACTAAAAAAGGACTGGAGTAAAGCAAAATGTGTCTTTCTAACAGGGTTAGGAAGCACCACAAAGGTAATGAACAAAACAGATTACAGTGCAGAGGACAGTGCTCTTAAGCTCATCTTTCCAAGACTTCATAGCTTCCTCAGACTGTAACAGTTTGTGATGAAAGTTCTGAAAACAGCTCTAAGGTTGAAGTTTTTGAGAAATGTTGACCTAGAACAATTCTGCTCTTTCTCAGGGATGAGAGGATGAATACATTGCTTCCCCCATTCCCTCCCCTCAGCTTTTTACAGCTGTTTGGTGGAGATGCTACAGCTCCCTCCATGACTCAGGGTTTGGAAACATGGCAGTTTGGAAACACAGCAGTTGCCATAGAGTCAATATTCTGTTGTTTTTGTGAAAATGTCCACAAATGCAGCCAAGTTATGAGCTTCTACCAATCTGCCCACACAGACTGAGTGGAAATTTTTGACTGTACAGCAGATAATAATACGAAAACTCCACCTACTTAAACCTGTTGGGCCACCTGGGGCATGCATGCCATGTCCTCCCAAATGGCAGGTCCATCCCATGGCAGAGTTCTGGAAGCCTTCCTGCCAGGGTGCAGCCACCAGGCCCACTGCCTAGAAGTGAATGCAGTAAATTTTCTCCCTCCTGTGTTTTTTATTGCTCCATCTGTTATCCTTCCCCTCCTCGGTCACAGGTAGAACTGAACAATGCAAATTATCGCAGTGAAATGGAGATCAGGCAGTAAAGTTTGGGGATGATTGGATAAAGCAGCTCAATTACAAAGTGAAGAGTAAAAGCTGGACCATGTGATGAAGAATAAATTACAGAAGGCTGCCCAGTGCATCCAAGGATTGCAATCCAGTGTCTCAGGCAATCAGTGTATTTCTGGGTGCAGATCTAAACCACTTTTCTGACAATTCTGAAGTTTTATTTCACTCTAAACTATAACATTATAAATATTAAGGCTAGGGAAAGAAAAGGAAACAAAACCAAAAAAAACCCACAAAATAGAACAAAACAAAAACCAAAAACTCACACCCAACCCAACACTCTGAAATGTGAAATAATTTTAATTATTAGATGTTCATCCACATGAAGCCATTTCATTCAGTGCACCAAGAGGGCAATAGTCTGGGAACTCATCACAGCTATGCAGGAAATGAGACTCACATTTGTAAGATCCTCTCTCTTTTACAGAAAGAGAAAAGACAGGCAGCACACAAGGAAAGGAAAAACATGGTTTTAAGGTTAAAAAATGTCATCCTCAAGTATTAGAGTCTGTTCAGATTTGACCACAGACTATATGATGATGAAAAGATTGCCCTGAAATTTTCACTTTTACTTTGCATATCACCATTTTTCCTGTCCCTGCATCTTAAACAGCAAAAACACATTAAACAGTGATTAATCAAAGGATTAATAAACCACCCTCTTATGGTAGCACTATAGAAAGGTACTTGAGGAAGCTGATAATCATACATTCAGTGCTGGACGTGTGCAGCAAATAACTCAATGGCATCCACTGAGCAATTCAGATAAAAAGAAACATTTCATAAAGCTCCTATTTAGTGGTGTCTATTGTATATGTTAAATTGCAGACATCTCACATAAAAATGTAGCTACGCAATCATGTAATTTAATATCCCTGTCAGGATGTGGATGAACAATTGGAAAAATTACCAGAATTAAGATTGCCTGAGTATTTTCTGTTTTCTCTACACTTGACTTTACAACCTTAATGCTCTTGTAACAAAGCATATGATATACTGGTTTACCAAAAAACATTTTTCCACATTTGAGTATTTCCATGTCAGGGATTTGTAAACACCTTTTTATTATTATTATTATTAAAGTCCTACTACTATTCAAAAAATCAGGAACTTTAAAAAGTCACTGAACTTTATATTCAAAGATATTAGTACATTATACATTTCTAGTCACTTGAACCTGCCTTTCAAAAATATGTGAAAATGCTATCAATTATGACATGAGGGTATAAGACCATGTTCAGTGACCCATTTAGGAGAGTATGGGGGTAGAGGCCAGGAATCTACAACTATCCACTTTAAAATGTCTCCCTTCTTTAACTTGAATCAATTAAGGAAATGGTTTGCCATTAAATTATGGCTCTCCCACACACCATTCAAATACACACTTGACTCCCATTGAAATGGTCAGTTCAACTTAAATTAGATTGAACTGTGCATAAACAAAAGGCTACTGGAGAGCACAAAACTCCCATAGCACCCTCTACTGATAAAGAGGGAATGGGATTAACATTCATACAGAGCAATTCCACAGAACAGGCAAAGTAACAGAGAAAAGTGAAAATGGGTTTTCATCGCAGTTCAGAATTGAAGCTGCTGCTTTATAAAGGGACCCTTTCAAGACATTTACACTCAAAGGCCCAATCCTGTAGTCCTTACTCTGGCAAAATTCCAGCTGAAGTCAATGGGAATATTGCCTGTGTAAGGACTATTCAAAATTAGTCAAACTGTCTGAATATCATTCAATCAGCTCTAATCACTGCATTGAGAATAAAGGCCGTAATTTTGGCATTTTTTGTCACTTTAAATTCTTCAACAAATACTTGCATTATTCTCTGTAAATCATCTTGCCAAGCAGTATTTGTCAAATAATTGGACAATTTTTTTCCATCAACCATTGAATAAATTATGAATAACAAGCACTGATTTAACCATGTGACTCCCATCAGTCAATTCTTAAGTTTCCTATGAAGGGGGTTTTATTGGTGGCTTAAACATTAGAGAAAAATCTCACTCAACAAGAACTACTCAGCTACCTTTCCACCAGTATTGACAACGTAAAGGCTAAACCTAAATTGTGGTTTACTCTTTTTTAAATTGTATGGACTACCATAAATGTTAGTATACTTTTTTGACAGAATGGCTGGATTTACTCATCATTCCAAGTTTGAAGTATAAGCTTTAGGAAAAATAAATAAATGTACAAAGCTCTACTGATGAGAGATTGTATATGTAAAGAGACTTAATAACATTTGTTTGATTTACAGATATACCTGGAATAATTATCTTCTCTCAGGCACATAAACCTCACACAGACACAACAGCTACTACAATACTATATTATTAGCAACAGCGTTTGTGTTTCCTATGCAACCAATATCTTACTTGTTCTTCCCCCTTTGTGGCAAACACTAATTAGAAATATCAGGGTCATTAGGAAATTTTAAAGGAAAGATGAAGATGTCGATTTACTATATTTAAATTTAATTAAAAAATCAAAATAGACATTAAATAGCCATTTAATAGGCATTTAAAATAGAAATGTGAAATTTCTATTAAAAATATATAGGGCGAAAAAATATTTTAAAATTATAAATATTAAAGCATAAGAGTGCACCAATAGCCCAGTGACCAGTGTCTAAAATATTAAGTGAATTCTGTTTTAGAAGATGAAACAATCCCTTGAGATTGTGTGACAAATTGCTAAGAGGAAAATCTCATGTTTATCTCACGTTTATTGCACAGCAGCCATAGTTGCTGTTACTGGAAACAAATAATTTTGGATAGCAATGATCTTATCTGAAATTGGTCTTCAATAACATCTCTCCTCCTGAATTGGCTTATACCCTGTCAAGCTGGATAGGCACACAAGGAGATGATAGTCAAAAACAATGTGAAGCAAATGCATAGCTAGGGGCTGAGGTGTCCCTCTCCTCTCTGAGATGGACACACTGAGCCCTTGAAGGACTTTCCACTCAGACAAGAAACAAAACAAAAATGTGGTAACAAGGCAAGCGAGAAGATGAGCAAGAAAGATTGTGACGGAAGTTTATGAAGCAATGGTGATTGGTAACCAAACTGCAACCTTACAGGGAAAAAATGAATCATTGAGGGAATTAATATTCTATGCAGAAGCAACGTGGGTTCCCTCTCCCCCATGTGGATGTATCTATGTGCACGTCTTCTTGTAGCTTATTAACTGTCATTAACTTTGTGTTTCCCTTTCATTATTTCACTTTTTATTTCAGGTAGTATCAGGAAGTGCAATTAGCTGCATCAAGCACATCTTCACTATGTAAATTATTTAGCTGGTAACTATGTTTATAATTAAGTGGTTTAACATAACTTCATTACATCTTTTCAGTTGCTTACAACCTTGCCCAACTTCAGTTGTTTTCCATGCCAGGTTTCTGTCTCAGGAAGAAAATTTTCTGGAAAGTTTCTATAAAAAACTTCTATGTGAGTGGAAAAAAGTATTTTGTCTACATTCAAAAAATTGTGCCTTTCATTGATGTGACAGTTGCAGAAGGAGATGCCTGAATTTTATCTTTTCTGCATCTGCTCATGGGAGTCTTGTTAGAGTTGGCAGATTGAGAGCTTCTGTCTGTGGCTAACATGTTCCATCCTCCCAGAGCTCTGAAAATAAAACCAGATTGACCATATTTTACAACCAGCAGCTGACTGTTCTGTATCCTTATCCTAAAAGTCTACACAGAACTTTTTGTGCAACCAGGGGATACCAGTGTAAGAAGCACAGGGACTTAGATCACAAAAGCCATGGCTTTTAGTCTTATACTCCAGCCTGAGATATGTGGATACACACCTGGGTGAATCCCAGGCAATTAACATCACAGCCAAGTCTGCCTTAAGCTCAGTGTGGGCAAACCACCTAAGTGCTAACTCAGTTTTCCAGAAAGATTTTACAGCTCCCAGTAAGCTGCATGTTGCAGAGACCTGGAGGCAGAAGGTGACTTCCCCACCTTAAAGCTAATTTAGGCACGACAGAAGACAAGCAGGTACATCATGACAGCAGTATGGGAATTTGAGCTGCCTCTTGTGCTCTCCCAGTCGTTCCCCTTTTCACTGAGTGGTGCCTAAGCAGAACAGTTAAAAACAAACAAACTAACTAACTAACCCTGAAGGCAATGGAGTACAAATTAGGAACTGGGAGAAGGTAGGAGAAGACTGGGATAAGAGACGATAAATCTGCATTCTACAGGGAAAAAAAACAAAAACAAAAAAAAAATAAATACAGGAATCAACTTTGCATTGACTGTAAAAACTGATCCTAACCAGCACTCCAAAAAGAAATCATCCCTAAATATGCATGTAGTGTCAGTTCTCGCACTCCTAACCTTTGCAACCTTGGTTTTGTAATTATCTTGGTCTTTTACTGTAGGTCTGTGCTATAATTGCCCTGTATTTTCATATTAAAAATTTTAAATAATAATAATAATAATAAAAACATTGGGGTAGATTCTCTGCTGATGTAAACTGGCACAGTGCCATTGATTGTAGTGGAACTGTGCCAATTTTCATCAGCTGCAAATCTGGACTATTCTTGTTAATTTACTTGTAAAGAAGCTCCCCACATGCCTCTAATCATTTCTATTTTCCCCCTTGACCCTTCCTGCATTTGAGACTGTTTTTTTATCTTAGAAATGTAGTGATAAAACACTTCGTTTTGTTTCATCAGCAAATCGAGACGTTGCCAGTCACCACTGCCAGCCTCTCCTCCAAACAGATTCCCAACAGGGAGCAGCACAAAAAGCTCTGCAACTGCTGTCCCAGGCTGCTACCCCCACCTCCTTGGCAGGGTGCAGGAGGGAAGCACCCAGTGCAGCCTGCCCAGCACCTCAGGTGATAAGACCTGCTTCTCATGCAGGGAAAAGAGGTGGCATGTGCTTTGTCTCCATGGTAATTTAAACACACCCACCGAGACATTCACTGATGATTTGTTTTTATGATTAAATCTTCTTCCTTTCTTTCTATCACCAATCTAGTATTTCCCCATGTTGGCGTTTTTTGTGTCACCTTATTTATCATGTTCTTTTTTACTATTAGCTGTGTTACCAGCTACTGTCTAGAAACGTCGTCTGGTATTTTTTGTGGAACTCAATGTCTTTTTGATAAAACTATGTACTTGTATTGCCAACCTTCTTCATTAAATTGCTAATTTTTAAAATATACCATAAGGCTGAAGCAGTAATATATACTGTTGCAACAGCCACAGTCCTTTCTCCTTAGAATTATACTCCATCCAGGTTCTTTTTAGTCTTTTTATCTTTAATGATTTTTTTATCAATTAAGTTTCCTGACACTAAGACTGGTTGACCATTCCAGTTCCTGGAATCATTCTCAGAACCATTTCCCCCAAAACAGTTTTGTACAAAGCTGGTTACCTTCAGTTTTCCTCTATTGTATTACATTTTGCTGATTAATTACCTAATTTTTAATCAGAATTCAGTTAGCAATTCTTTAGCTCCTTCAGATTCCTTGGATGAATGCCATGTGTTCTGACTTTCACTGTCATTTAATTCCATGGGTTGTTGCAAACCCTGTACATACATCACTGCTTTTGGCAACGCTTGCTGCTTGTAAATAGCAAACACTAGGGCACGGATTTTCTTATTATCTGCTCTGCTGAAGTTCTAAGCAACCAAACTACTTGTTTCTGCTGAGCTCTTTGTCCTTTCAGTTTGTTCTCTTTGTATCCAGGTGGCTCCTCATGCATTTCCAACATATTTATCACTATACCTCTAAACATTCTTCAGATTTCCTCTAACTTATTTGAGATTCGTTCCACTTGTATTAGCAGATTATTGCATATTACCTGTATTATTAGTTACACTTGCATTAGTGATGTGGCTTTGTAATAATAATAATAGTCACCTATTATTTAAAATACACACCAAAAGTCACATTGCAAGTTACAGATGTGTTACAAACCTTAGGCTTATGAAGTGTTTAGTTATCGTGGTTTGTATCACATTTTGACATGAGATTGAATGATGTCACCCACCTCTGCTCATCTCATTAAAATTCTGTTGCAGGAGAAAGTCATCTTGTCTTTGTGCTCTTTACTGTCATACCTACCCTATGCAAGGCAGCATTTAGCTCAGAGAGCGTGGTCCCAGCCACTCTCCACTCTTCTTGCTTGAAAAAAAGCCTATGGGATTTATAGAATCCACTTCCCACTTCCACATCCCAATCTGTCACTGCTACACAGTACACAGAAATGAATTATTGTACCTCATTGATTTTTTTCATGAGCACCATATTTCACCAGTGATTAATTCTACCTATATTATCTTGAGACATTAAGACATACTCAGAGTTTCCTTTAAGCTCCTAATATTAGTATTTTCAAGGTTTATTATTTTATTATTCTTAGTATTTTGTAATAATAAACACCTCCTTAAAGATGTCTTTTCACCTTTGCTGCACCACAGCTGCAGTTGCTTACCTTATCTCCTGGGTATCTTTCGCAAAAAGGAAAGGTCTGAGCAGCATGTAAGAAAGAGGACATTTTCATCTGAAAATACCAAGACAAGAAAAGCAAAATGATGGAAAAATACTCTGTCTTGGGAGGAATGTTTTTTGCTGCATGCACTTTTGTTCTATCAGGAAACATATAATACTAAGTAAGAGTAAGAAATATTTTTGCTTTGTACAAGTTGTGATGAAACAAAGAACAGAATACGATATTTTTCAGGTATTTTAACTTTTCAAAGTTGAAAATTTGTAGAATGCACAAGGTGAAAAAAATTAAACATTCCAGGCTGTGGCAAAAGTCTCCAGAGTGGCCTGACAAACCCAATCTATCCAGATTAGCAACAAAAATTGAGGAATGACTTGATGACATTGTTCATGTATCTTTTCAAGGAGAAAATACCAGTTAATAAAGAGCTCTTCAGCCTAGCTGAGAAAGGCATAAAAAGAGCAAATGGCTAGAGGCTGATGCCAGACAAATTCAAATGGGATATAATAAAGAGTAATAGTCACAATAATTAACCACTTGAACAAAGAACCTCCCCCAAGGTATGAAATTTTTAGATGAAAACTGAATGGCTTTCTGAAAGACCTTATTTAAACAAACAGCTTAAGTCTAAAAGTTAGATTCTAAATTAGTTCTAAACTTTGCTAACTGCATAAAATTCCTTGCACAATCTTAGCAGGTGAGACTGGGTTATCAAATTGCACCTCATACTTGAAAGTTTTAACATGTGGAACAACAATCACAATCGTTCAGAACAGCTACTTGTTATAATTGTCTTTTTTGCATTTTCTTACAACATTAATTTTGTGAAGCCATTTTCGTACCCGCTGCTTTGTTACACAAAAGGTTAATTCCCCTACAGACAGTTCAGGTGATAATCAGGTGAAAGGTACATTTAAAAAACAACCCTGTTTCAAACAGCATTTAACAGAAAAAGAGAGAGGGGGGAAGAGCCACAAATGCCAGTGTGGGAAGTATTAAAAGCAGGCTCTGAAAACCCCTGCGATGACAGTTTGAAGAAAGCAGCTTTTATGTGCTACGGAGCCCACCTCTGCAATGTCTTTTAAATGCAACTGTTTACCCAGAAAATATAAGCAAGGGCCAGAATCTGGACTAGAAGAGGCACCTTTTGATTGCAGACACTGAACTGAATCCTTAACTAATAAATTGTCCCACACCTTTGTCTGAAACAAGAAAAGCAAAGGGCTGTGTTTTTTCACAAGAATGCACAAGCCCCCTCAAAAGCAATATGGTTTTCTACATCTAAGTCTCAGTATTTGTTGACTTAAAGAGTTTGTATGAATGACAATGCACATCACTGGCTTGTTACTTCTGTCATCTGTGCTACTGAGTGTACCTTGACTCAGATCAAAGTTGAAAGCTTCTTAAAAGATACACAAACCACAATGTGACAAATAGCATGCTTTGTTTGACACAGCAAACAAGAAATTACTTTCATCAACCCAGGAAAAGAATCCTGTGTTTTCAGTGCTAATTCTGAAGACTGCAGGGATGGAACCAGAGCTTTACTTCATCCTCAAGGAATGAGGACCTCTCCAAAGACAAACAGAGGAAGAAGCAATATCAGTGCATTAAATGCCGACAAGGGTATGAATTCAAGGCTTGCACTCTCCAGCAGGCATCTGTAGAATATTCACCCTTTACAGAATTAAATTGATTTCCCACAATGTGGAAAACGTCTCTATTAAGCAAATATTAATCTGACTGGAAATTACAACTTAGAACATATGAAGCACTTCACAGATACATCCAAAACTAAACATTTCTACATCCACAGCATTACACAACCTACTGCCATACACAGTTAATACACAGGCAAGAGAAATATTGCACACCAGAGGCTTTGGTTTTGTTCTTTTTACAGTAGCATTGCCTAAGTAATTTCTAACATGTTTTTAAGATATACTTGAAAGTTTTTTATTAATATAAAGTGCTTCAGATCTAGAAATCCTCACTAATATGTGCATTATTGGAGTAAAAAAAAATTCACTATGACTTATGCTCAGTAAAAATCAACAGCCATGCATGAAATCACATTTGGCTCAGGATCTAATTTGTTCCCGAAATGGACACATACAAATGTCCCCTTAAATTAGTCTTTTCCTCCCTGAGAAGAAATTAATATTTACTTAACAGAACAGATTTTGAATTCAGCTATAAAGTAGTGACAGCCTTTTCATTGACCTGAAAGGGCTTTAAATGGGACCTAATAACATCTTTGCTACCCTTACAGACTAAAACTATAGACCTTTCCTACTGAGTTGGAAGCACATGCCTGAAAGTTAACAGGAGTGGACAGAAAATGAAAAGAGTAAAATAACAGCACAACAATGAAAAATACACAGTATGTGTGTGTATGCAAAGGTATAAACAAATACACATATTTAATATACATATGAACAAATAGTTAATGAGGTAAAACATTTTCAAACTTCTGAGAAGAAAGAGCAGACGCTGTATTTTTATAATTAAGAATGTCTGACTCAATTCTCTTAAAAAAAAAACTTTAACTGTGCAATTACAAAGCTCTGTGACACAGTGTTCCTTGCTGAGTCAAAGGCATGGCTCACACATGCAGGTTTGCCAAAGCCTGCCTTCCTCAGCCAGCAGAAGTATTTCAAGCTGGAATTCCTCACTAATGCATTCAGAGTCTCCTCATTTATGACAGCACTGCACTTGATTCTTGGAATAATTGGTTTGTACACTTTCAGCAGTACAAACGTCCTTTCCAGTGGAAAAAAATAATCCATATCTTTACACATGCAAAGGCCTTTACCCATCTTATTCACTGTCCACACCCTAGAGCTTGGTTTGGAGACAATAACACAACCCAACATCACTGTAACAATGCTCCAGCACACCCCTACATGGATAAACTTACCAAAGGTTAAGCTTACAAAAGGTACAGCACTCAACATTCTTGCTGATTACAGCACAAGCTTTACTTAGCACATCAATGTACATTTTTATAACATATTCTGTGAAAACCACCTTCAAATGTTGATCATGTTGAAGTAACGTCCACAAAAGTACTACGTTCCTTTCAAACATATTAATATTTTCATTACACTCCTCTGACACGACAAAGTGCAAAAACATATTAGAAAATATCATGGAATGAAGACACAGTTTCAGTGAAACTCATTACAGTTGCTATACTAGAAAGTTTGTTCCAGACCCTTGCCCTAGCATTGCTTCTGTGTTATATTTATTCAACCCACAGAATTTATCAGCTCTTCTTGAAAAGTTACTCTTCTGCCATTGATGGCAGCACCTGCCTCTGCTAATTAGCAGCACTGTGCTTGGTTGCAGCCCTACAAGAAGAAAATGGATTGGCTCTTTGGTTAATGCATTTTGTTCTAGAAGAGCAGAAGCTGTTGAATCTGTTTTACCCCTTCAAAAAGGCTCTAAAACTCAGTACACCAGGCAGGACCTCAGACAAATGCTCCTAACTTGAGGAAACAATTCTGTAAAACAACCATTCTTGAGAGATTCCTGATTTCAGCACCATTTAATCATACAACTAAAATTTTTAAATTATGCACATGGATAAAAACAGGTATTATTAGTCACCTTCAAAACAGGCAGTGTGTTCATTATGGTAATGTCCTTGGAGTGTTTAAAGCAACCTATTGCATTTGAAGTGGACAGTCCTGGTAAAAGGTGGCAGTTAATAAGAAATGGCAATTACTGAGGCATGTTACTCTCCAGAAGACTACAGTATGAATTTTAATTTCTTCCTGCCCACGTATCAGCTAAGGCTAATACAGACATTTTCATTTAGAAGCAGTAGGAAGTACAGTAAAAGTGAAAACCAAAATAAGAGACGACACTAATCTTCTCTGAGTTTCAATTAAGGCCCAGCACCTCTGGATTAAAGGCTTATTTTAATGAAAAGCCTTAATTAAGCATACATGTGTATAGGATCACCTTAATGAGGTATGACAGAAACAGAAGAGACAGCAAACATTATGTTAAAAGAAGCTTATTAGCAACTTTGAGAAACTTAGTTAAGGATTCCTAAAGACAAAAGAAAGAAAGAAAAAAAAAAAAAAGTAATGCAACACTAAAGCAGTGAAACCAAAATAGGTATGAGAGAGGTGTTTTTCAGTATCTTTGTAGTCAGATGGATGCATACTAACAATTTTTCTGCTCATCGATGAGTCTATTTTGGTAAATATTAGAGTGTTTACACTTTCATTTAAATTTTAGATAGGAGAAAATAAAGTTTTGTACTTCATTTGCTAATTAAAATTACTAAAAATCTTTAAAAGTTTATATTGCAACATATCTATTCATGGTATTGCTGGGTCAGGATTGGTGTCAGGCTAACTTGCAAGTTCATTTTAAAAACCATTATTTTATCTTTTTCTCCCTATCTTTAGAAACAACAAAGTGATTGAAAATAGCCACTTCAGTTGCTTTTCACCTATTCCCTCACAGTACACAGAGGTATTCTCATTTGCAGCTTTGACTTTGAAGTAATTACTTGCAATTATAGCATCCAGTGCCTTAATCACTCCATTTATATGCTGCTTGCAGGATTATTCTCAGGACAGCCTCACTGTTTTTCCTTGGAAAATGTCAGTTCCACGAGAAAATTAAAATCTCAAGTCAGCAGCAGCTGAGAAGTACTCTGGCCACTATTTAAACCCAAAAGATTAAAGAAATGGCACACTTGGACTCGAGGTGTCTGTACCTGTGCTCCACTTGGGAGTTAAGGGGCCACCAAGTGAGAATAACCAGGAAAATGAACAGAAGAAGGCTGCACTCCTAATAGGGGCTAAAAGTACCTTTGCACAGCTCTGGATCTTCAAGAAACATGAGTGGTTATTAAAATGAGGGCAGTGCTTCTCAGGAAGCCACTCTGAAGCCTGGGAAGTCCCTGAAGGAGCTGGTGCTCAACACTAACAGCATCCGTGATTTACCAGCTTTTTGTCACAGCCAAAGGTGGGACAATGAGGTGTTCTTCAGTTTGATCCATATGGATACCACTGATCTGTTCTCTTTTTATGTCTATTTACAGGACTGCAGCAAACACAGGTCACACAGAACAGCAGCGATGTGACTACCCTGGAGATTTCAAGCCGCCACCACGTCACTACCAACGGGCCACGCACCTGAGGGGTGTCACCTCCAGCCCTGCCAGCCTCCTCTCGGCCACAGGTTCTCCTGCCTTAGCTATGGGGGTGGTGAGATGGTGGTGGAGCAGCTTCAGCCCCAGAGGAGGTTGCTGGTGTCATCCTTGATCTATGTATCACAAGCTTCCTGGTCTACAACAAACTCATCTGGCAGGACAGTTCATACGCTGCTGTCAGACGAGATGAGCCTGACAGGTGAGAGGCACCCGTGGTGGTTTATGGATCCAGAGTTAACTTCTGTGCCTGGAACAGGTGTGAAGCTGTCTTCCATGGCAGGCCTAGGAGAAACCCAGTGAAACCCTAGGTTTCTCTTCTGCTATTGATGAGGCTGTTCTGGCTGAGAAATGTTATTCAGGTTCTTGTACATGTCTGTTTCTAGAGCCACACACCTTATAAAATCAGCTAAAGTTTCTGATTTTTACAAGGTGGGATTTCAAATCTTTTAAAATAAGGCAGGAGGGTAGGGGGAAATGCAAGAATAGATAGATAAGCCCATTCTCTGTACAAAAATAATATATTCTTGTTTATCTTCAGTGTTCTGGAAGGCAAGGTTAGCCTTTGGGTTTGTTTTTAGTTATATTGAAGTAAAAGTGTGTTTGGGCATGCCAAACTTTTATAGTCCATAATGAGTCAATAATAATTATAGGCTCAGTAATTAAAACTTCTAAATTACTGCTATTTTATTTAATATAAATGATAAAGATTTGCTTTTTTTATAAGTTAAAACTAGGATGTGTCAGAAACATCAATCTTAAATTTCATATTATGGTAATTGTATGTTAGGCTTCCAGTACAGGAGTTGCATGTGCATAAAAGCCTTTGACAAGTCAAAAATATTGTCTAAGAGGAGAATTTCTTTTAATTTAGAATAGCATACATGTTTATAAGTAATTTATAACAATAGTTATTCAAGTTTGGGTTTTTTTATTTCTTATTAGTGCCGCACCTCCAAACCAGAGACAGCAGCAATTTCTGCAGTTGCTTTCCAGGATCACGTAGTGCACAGTCATCAACTCCAGGATCTTTCATTAGCAGATACTTTTAAGTCAAGAAGTACGAAGAACATTTACAAACGTGTGAACAAAGAAATGGTCAGAGCAGTAGTAGATACTGGACTAAGAGAAAAGAGCACTCACCACAAAAAAAAGGAAGGTGCAGGAAAGGAGTCCTTGTTCTTGATCCCAAGCCCTCCACTGCTAATATTAGGTAAAACAGTATATTCTGATTCGTGATTTTTTTTGTTTTATTTAAAATGAACTAAATTGAGGAAGCTAAGCTTTCTGTTCAATAAGATGATGTAATGCTAAGCAGTGTAAAAATTTAATTTTAAAATTTGTCAGGCAAGGGAATTACCGTCACTGGCTTGAGTGTGTCTTTTCATATCTGAAATGTATTTAAACATATTATTATTGAGACAATTAAGGTAAAAATGAAGAAACTAGTGCATCTTGAAGGAGAATTCTTCACTAAGAGATGGAAAAAAATTTAGTATGTTTTGTGTATTGGCTGACATAACTTTCTTTACCTTATATTCTTAACCAAACACCAGTGATTTTGATCTTTTATTTATTTGGGGAAATGTTTTAGTATTAAGATTTTTTAAACTCTATTTGAAATGGCTTGTTTTACTTCTTACTCAGTAAAAATACATTTACTAGTGCTGCATTAAATGTATTCTTTGTTAATATAAACCCACCTTTACTCAAAGTTAAAAAGGTTTGTTTTTACAATGATCCTGGGGCTAAACCTGGGAAGAATTAACACCTGTAGTTAAATAACTTTTTCAAATTTAGAAGCGAACATGCAACAAGATAAAAGTCACAGATGTGAGGGCTTGGAATGATGCCTGGTGAGAAAAATCACTTTTAAATAGTATTATAATAATACAGTTGTACATCAGCAACAGACAATATTGCTTAAAAAAATAAAGCCAGGGAACATCTTCACAAACCAGGAGTCCAAATCTGCTTCCTGCCTATCACTTTCAATCTCATATTTTCCTTGTCTAAAGGTTTCTACAGTCTTCTTGCCATGAACATCTTGTCTCCATCCATTTAGTTCTCTTGATTAGACATTTCTTAATGGACCTTTTGGCTCCACAATTGGCAGTTTTAAGCATAATAAACTTTTATTATCATTAATAATTGTTTTATTTATTCATTTTCATTAAAATGCCCTCAGGCTTCTCTGAAGATCATGTTGCCTTTGCTACAGTAGCTGTCACAGTATTCCCAGCTCTAAAGAGAGCCATGTAAATCAGTGAGGCTCCATACAAGCACAGGCGTCTGCCTTTTGGAATCAGCTGAAGGTTAAGAGGGTAACTTAACATAATACTCAACAAGTGAGTGTAACAAGTGGTGGAACAAAGGTGGTAAGACAAGGTAATTGTTACTATGTTCACATGGTTATAATTCTAAAGATGAGAGGGCTTTTTCCCTGGTTCATTTTTAAAGGAATTTGAAAGAAAAGAGGATAGTGGGGAGAAAGAACAGCAGAGAGGTACTGGGCTTAATGCAAATATAAATATTGAGGGATTAAGGAAGCTAAAGGTTGTGGTGAAAAAATGCAGCCTAAGTGTGAGCATATTCTCTGTAATTATAAGACAAAATATTCTCTCTTTAAATCACAGCATTGACTGAAATGTCCCATATGAATTCTTGTGCAAATGATTCAAAAAACATGCCGAAAGATTTTTTTGAAATTGCCATTGTTTCTGGGGCTTGCTTATTAATATTTTCACCTATAGTCTCACATTACTGTAAAATGTTTGTGTCAAGTTTTCTCTTCTTAATAAGAATTGTGTGGTTTAAACCTTACAGCTGTGACAGAACTTAGAAAATGCAATTTAATGCAACTTTTTCTTCTTGAGTTTGTCAGTAATCAAACAGAATCTCGCAGGACTCTGTCATTAAGGTTTTCTCAGTAGGGACTTAACTCCTAAAATAATAGTAGTTTAAAGGTTAATGTATGTAATCACTTTGTTAATGTTCATTTTAGGATAAGTAACTCACTTGGTTGTAAATGGGTGTGTCAGTAAATGGGTTGGGCTTGTAAACTTGATGCATAAGGATGAAAACTCTTGGATGCCTTGAGCTGTGATCAATATAGGCTTTCACTGCTTGTATTTATTCAAAGTGCTGCTTTGAGAATATCTTCGTAGAGACTTTTGCTTCAACCACATACCCCTTTTTGTGTGTCCTGTTGCCAGTTTTCCTTCATCAGCTGTTGCATAAAAGCTTTTCTTCTAAACACCTGTATAACCTGTCCCTCACAAATATCCCATCTGGTTTATGTTATTTAGAAGTCAGGTTTTGCCGCCAATCTCTTCGTATGTGGCAGCTTTAATCATCCATTTGTGAAAGTTTTAAATAAGCATTTTTTCTTACCCTGAGGGTATACAAAAGGCTTTCCACAAAGCCATCTCATTGTCTTCCTTAAAACAGCCTCTGACCACAGGGCTTGGAAGCAAATCAAGCGTAGGCATTTCTGGTGTCGTGATACAGTCTTTCATGCTGTGACTGGTTTGCTATCTTGTTCCCTCCCTGTGTATCCAGATTTTCTCACCCTCAAGACCATTGCCTCTGTATATTGGACTATCAGAATGGGATCTTGTTTCCTTATTCATTCACTGGTACTCTTAAGGATTAGTGTTAGATGAAGCTTTACATATGTTTTTACTGAAACATATAATGTATTTTATAAGTCGATTCTTCTATTGTAGCAGCAACACACTGATCAGGAGTTGAATAGCCAAGAAGGAAAGAAGGAAAACTTCCTTGTGACTCAGCTACCAATTTCAGCAATTCATGCATAAGCAAAACACGTTCTAAGCTAGTTTTTAGTCTAAACTTTGCAGGATCCTTCACATTTCTCTTAAAGCTCAGATAATTTTTCACTGTCAAGAGCACCAGATAAAAGCATTTTACAGCACCAAAATGATAGACAACACTATTTTATGTTAATACAGTGTATATTTTAAATTCTGAAATTACCATGCCATAAATACATGTGTATGTGCTTTGCTGCTTGACATTAAGTGGTTTGAATTCTAGACTAGAGCCTGCAGGCAGAGCCCTGAGCTCTTGCCCATGTGGAGGTGCAATTCTTGTGTCCAGACATCGAGGTGCCCAAGGCACCCCAACAGCCAACCCCTGAGACAGTTCTGTAGATGACTGCTGATGGCATCCATGGCATTCATTTGTTCAAATTTTCTTCTGATAATTTTTAAATAAGGGCATCATCAATTAATTTCACATGAAGAAAATCCACTGTCCACATCTGCCAGTGGGTTTTATTCAGTGATTGGTTGTTGTTATTGTCTACGGCTCAGAAACTAGGCCTTGTTGAGCCACTAACTGCTGAAGAATGGTTAAAAATAAAGCAGAGATTCATCCAGCATGGAGACTCCATGCAGCCCTGCACAACATGCAGGGAAGAATTTGCACTTCAACCTCAGGGATGTGTATAACTCTATAATTGTGTGGACTATACAACCATATTTTTAAAGTTTTTCCAGAGTTACTGCTAAAAATCATTAGCTGAAGGAAGAGGGGAATGAAAGCTGTTACTGTAAGATACTATTTAGAATTTAATAGTTGGACCCAGCTATGAATGGCCAACTCGGCAAGTATTTGGGGCATGATATGGTAGAGAAGGGTTGGTAGTGTTTGTTAACATCGTAAGTGATGACATTAGAAGGAGAAAGAAATCAGCCTTGTTATCAGTTCTTGCAAAGCAGGTATAGGCTATTTTCTGCTTCATTCAAACTGTTGGATATGATCCTAGCCTTCATTCATCTGAATGGTAAATATTTACTAGTATTTACTAAAATTTACTAATTTAATAATATTTACTAATATTTACTATTTACTAATATTTACTAATTTAATTTACTCAGTACAATTTCAGGTGTATTTTGTTTTCTTACAAGTTGTTTTTTTAATTGCAGTTTAGGTGAACAGTTATTTATATTTGGGAAATGGAAGTAGACAGACTGAATACCAGTCACTTCCTTAGGTTACCTGAAGAAATCCTTGCATTTTTACCTTGATGGCCTTATTCAGTGTGTGTGTGTGTGTAGCATAAGCATAAACACATCATGATTTATTAGATTCTGTCATCTCTCAGCTTGAAAATATTAAGCAAAAGGGACAAGTGACTGATTGAAGAGGAGTGCTGCTTCAGAGGGGTGATGATGGTAATTAGAGGAATTATCTCCGTTGCTTGCAAGTTTCTTTCCACAGTGCATTTTAGGGTGTATTTTTCCTGCTTGTTCTCCTTTTTGATTTTTCTTCAAGACTTTTTACAGCCAGGTTTGTGATGTGACTCGAGGTCTTCTAACAACCTTAGGTACAGAAGTTCTGCTTCCTTTCACATCAACATTAACTGAAGGTGTACAATTGTCCCCAGACAGGTGGGATGGATCTGGCAAAGACCACTCTGCCAATTGCTGGCTACACTGAAAGTCTAAAGCTTGACATAAGAGAGCAAAAGACAGGACTCATTAAAAAGGTTATTTTGGATTTGGCACAAAAAGGGAAATGCCTCTGGAATTCTTTTTGTCCTCAATGTTTCGTTCAGCTTTCCTCCCTCAAGGGAAAAAAGCCACTGTATCTGAAAGCTTTCCCCTCAGCTGGCTGCTGGCCATTAATCCTTTTGTGTTTGCCAGCTCAATAGTGCACACTACTTGTTCTGGTTTTCACTCCTTTCCCAGTTTTCCTTCCTCTAAGAGCCAACTGCCCTTTTTGTCCAACTCTGTATCTTTTGTCAGGGTGGAGATCATCAGCATTTGGTGGGAATTTAGGTCAGATAAAGGTGAAGTTTTCTTGTAGCCTGTGAACATGCTTTCTCTTTTGTTATTTTGTATGTGTGAAATGTGAAATGCTGCATTTGATGTGTATCACTTCTTGAAACTGAAGGTCTCTGTGGGGAAAAAAATTAATCAGCTTTCATTTGAAGTACTTGCCTTATAATCTTTTCCCCCAGTCAGTAGCAGTTGGCATTTCTTGCTTTCCGCCACTGCATGTGTTGTCAACACAAAATTCATGTATTGGTTTAAGATGGAATAGATTCAGCAATTTCTATAGAAGACTGGTTTTATTTTCACCAGAAAGACTGTAGTAGTAACAGAAAGAAACTGATGACCTTTCAAACAGACAGAATTTTCTTGTCAGCAATTCTACTTTTCAGCTTTTAGAGTGGTTTAAAGTCAGGTTTATTTTTTGGTTTCTTTTTTTCCTTTAAAAAACAGGTGCTGCTTTCATGTTCCCGTGTATTCCACAGAATGAGTACATTTATATATAACTATTCAAGCACGTGAGTATTTTAATTAAACTACTTAAGTGAATATCTTAATGAATTAAATGTAATTATCCTTAAAAGTAATTTCAATTCCAGAGTTTTATAGTAAGAAATATAATTTAAGGTTATTTTATGATGAAGCACTTAATTCCATTTTATTATCTTTTTTAGAACCATATGGGAAATATGGTTTGTAACTGAGCTATACATTTGTATGCTAAGTGAAGGTATTTTACTTCAAGAAATTCATGACAATAATATGAAGATTTACAAAATTCTCTTAACATTTTAATTATAAAAACACTCTTGTAGAGTGTTCATGGATTGATGTTTAAACTTTTTTTACATTCTGTAATCTATCCTGTTTCATCTGTTCCAGTGATATCAAATCTATTGTAAGTAATTGTGATTTTTTTTCAGGCATGCCTGAAATCCTTTGAAAAATCTGCAGGTAAAATGTCTTGTCCTGTGTGTAGAAAAGAGCAGTATCAGACCAGAGTGGTACATGATGGGGCAGGCTTGTTTAAAATAAAAAGTGCTGTTAGGTGAGCCTTATTTCTGCTACAAGTGTTGTCTCTGGACAGTATTTTTTTCTAAATAATGTTCCAAATATGTTAAAACTTTCAGAAGAAATTAGACAGAATTAATGTCCTACAGAACTTAACCTTTTAGAGAAAAAAAAAAAAAAAACAAACACCATAAAATTGTCATTTCATATGAATAGTAAAATTACATATATTTGAGTTTCCTCTTCTTGACCGAAATTGTGTCTTAAAGAATTCAGGCTTCCTGGAGGGGATATATTGTCAGAACATAGTATAAAAACTGGAGAAAAACAGTGAATCCTAAATATAGCAAATTAAGAAAGCAATGCCTTGAGAAAAAGGTATGTTGCTTTTGTTTCATTGGTGTGTATCTTTGGTCTGCTTCAGCTCCCTTAAACCAGAACTCCTGAATCAGCTCTTGACCATTTCACTTATTCCTTCTCATTCATATCAAACAGGCAGCACAGGAGGCACCCGACTGTTTTGTTAGTCTGTTCATTCCATCCTCTTTACAAAATAGAAGGAAAATAATTGAAATATTAAATTTTAAGGCCTGCCTAGACCAGCAACAGTGGGGCTTTTAGTAAGGCTCTCTACTTCCCTTCTCTTTTTGATAAGTCACAGGAATCTGTTTTCCTACAGCATTGTATGAAAGGGGTACAGGAGAAACAAGTCCATAAACAGTCATAACATCCTGTCACTGTTTCCTCACTGGCCACTGAACTGGATACTTCCACTCCATAGCTTTGCCCTTCTCTGACTTCTGTTCAGGTGCAAGTCAGACTAATCAGTTAGGGTCCTGACCCCATACAAATGAGGCTAAATTAGGTGCAAGCGTTTTGCAATGACCCTGCTTGCCTTTAAGCACACAGCTGCTGCAGAGTCCCTGTGCCATGGAGCTCTCAAGTCCTCCTTTGCAAACTTCCAGTGCTCAAATCCTCACTTCTGAACTTCAAGTCCTCAGTTTAGCAATGGCCAGCTCAGCTTTCCAGTGACAAAAACTGCTGTCCCACATCCTCAGCCATTACAAACCCTCTCTTAGGGAGCAGGAGAAGCCACCTCCCAGGCCAGGTTCCCTGCCTGACAGCCTGGCTAACAGGGGAGCCACACAAGGCAGCCATTTAACTGTAACTTGTGCATGCAACTAGGAAAGTTACCCAAGCTGCAAGATAAATCAGTGGTAAGTTTAAACCAATACTTAAATCAGTTATCTGCTTTTTTAAAAAATCACTGCTTTAGTTAAACAGAAGAGTGCTTGCAGAAAAGGCTTGTTAATGTTTGTCATTAGTTCTCACCCTCACTTGGTTGTGTCCTGTTAGAGAGCTTTGGAGGCAAAGCCCCACTCTTGCTGTATTATTCATCTATGTATCATAGTGTTGGTACCCTGAAGATGGTCTTGAAGACTGTTGCTACAAAGTTGATACCACTCTTCTGCTTGTGTGGTGACATTGGACGGAGAAAGGAAATACTGCTGCCAGCCTTAACACTGGGACAGCTTGCTGGTTGCTCTGATAGCTTTGTAATCAATGCTAAGCCCTTTGCTGAAACAGAGAAAATGAGTATGGAAGTAACTGAAGAAAGCTAATGTTGCACTTGAAAGTGCTCCAACACTTAAGTTTGGAGGAAGGGAATCCTTGGGTGGATTGTGACGGTCCTCAAGTAGCACGATGAGAACAGGCAACAGAAATACCCAGATTTTTGTGCATGGAAGACTTGGGAAACAGTCGTATGCCTCTCAGTTCTCAGTTGTCTGTGGGCTCCAGATCTCAGGCTTAGCTATAAACAGGGTCTCAGTAAAGGGAAGCTGAACAAGGCTTCTAAGTATGCTGAAAGTTGCAGCTGAGTTTCATTTATTAAAATGTCTCTCAGCCAACTTCAGATGGCTGCAGCCACAAGCTGCCTACCGTGGGCTACCTTCTAGGTGGCCTGTCTTAGATACGTGCTTTAGGGAGAAACCTCCTGACAGCATGCCCATGTTTCACCACATGATTACAAGCCATGGGAAGGCTTCATGTCACATGGTTTCCATATTTAGACCCCAGCATCAGGAAATCGTTCCCATATGTAACACTTCAGGATTTTGTAGGGAGTAAAATGGACACTACTTCTTTCACCTGCTCTTAAGAATAAATTTCTAAAGCCTTCTCACACGGATTAGACAGGTTTAAATTAATTCAGTACCAATTATGATTAAAGGATAATTGCTAATTTTTCTTAGTGACTTTCAGGTGGGAATTGTAGATGAGTTTTCCTGCTGTTTGCTCTAATACTTTTAAATGTCAGTTAATGAAAACACTAAATAAATTTTTCACAGGGAGCCATCCATTTCCAGATGCTAAAAGGCTTTTCTAAAATAAACGTTGCCTCTCAAACTTGTGCTGTGCTTTTAAAATGTCACTCCCTAAACATTAGCATAATCAAATAGCATCACTGTTGGAATAAAAAAAAATAAAATGTTTAATAACCCTGCCTCCTCTGGAAGGATCACAAAGGTTAAACAGCAGGTTTCATACTCTTAAATAAATATCACAAAATAAAAAAACAAAGTCTGAAATATTAGTACTACAAAGGACACACATTACTTGTTTCAGAGTGCTACAGTAGCCCTTATTACAGCTATGATTAAAATTTTTAATAATCCAGATCAAAGGAGATAAGAAAGGTCACTGAAACTAAAGTAGGCTACTCTTAGCACTACTATACACAGAAAGCAGGGTGTTGCTTCAGCATGTTAAGTAGTGAATTTCTTTGATCCTACCTATAAATGTCACTTCTGTATGTCATTTAATTGTGGTATAGTCTTTTATTGGTGCAATTAAATCTTTTAAAATGCATTACATTATCTCCAGCTTTGCTAGAAATCTTGCCATTGTTTAGGAAGCAAGGTAAGACATTGTGAAATAATGTAGTTGACTTTAGTTTCTTCCTGCCTCCTCCACAAGATTTCTCCCAACAATTTTATTTAAATCTCACCAAACAGTATAATGGTCCTGGAATTTGTTTAGTCGTTTGACTTCCTTTATCACATGGAGATGGTAAACATTCTGTTGCTAACTTGAAGTGGCTCCAAGCAGCAAAACCAGGAGGATATTAAACCAGTAAAAGCTTATCAACTGATTCATTGATATGCTGTAAATTCCAGCCTTTTCATTTTACTTTTGAGGGTTGCCATAAGTCAACACATTAGGAAGCAATTTGCTGACATTGGATCACTTAAAAAGGCTTCCCTGTGGACAAAGTTCACCTTGGTGCTTTGTTTCATCCTTTTATTTTATCATAGTCTTGTGCTGCTCTACAGTTGACTGATGTGGTTTTCCATACTGACAGAGTATTTCAAATACTCAGGTTATGCCATTCTGCTTAAGTTATAAGGCACAGACATAAAACACAGAGAAATTAATTAAATTAATCAGTTTCAGTTGTTCTGCAGAAAAAATGGGTTATTCATCATTATGCATTAAAACACAGCAGGATTTAATATTTAAATCCTAGAACACATTAACAAATTATCCAAAATGCTTATTTCCTTGCTATTCACATTGATAATAGGCACTGATTTGCCAGTTAGCATGAATTTTAGGTTAAATTTCAGTTACACTTTCTTTTTCTTCCTAACCTTAAGACTTTATTTACTGATTGATGGATATGGGTTGGGTCAGGTCATACTGCACAAAATACAGTAGATAGTCTCTTAGCAGCAGGGGAACTTAATAGATCACTGTCTCAAGCAGAAGTGTTTTCCTCTATTTTTACAACTTCTGCTCAATGAGCCTCATGAGGACTTGCAAGATCACCTAGTGAAATGGGGAAGAAAAAGGCAAGTGCAAGCTCAGGGAAGAAATGGAGGGCTTCTCCGTGCTGAGGGGAAAAGCAAAAAGCAGCCCTGACAGCAAGGGGGGCACTGCTTGCTGTCTGTGCAGCCCCAGCTCCTCTCTGCCCCCTGCTTCCAGTAATCCCTGATGGTTGATTTTCCTCAGCATCTTGTATAGTCATAGTGTAGTTCACAGAAACAGGCCAAGTCCTGGGACTGGCCACATTCTGGCTGTGCTGCTCTCACATTCACAGAAATAGATACTGGATAAGGGCAGAGTTAAAATTGTGGTTGGTTATTTTTTCCTCATATGTTGGGTCCTGTGAGTCTATTCAAAAGTATGGTAATGGCTGCTGTGGCCTTCTGTTACATCCACCTAGCTTTCTCATAAAAATAGTTCATATTTCTTCAAGTTGTGTACCAATATAAACAAGGACCAAATAAAAATAAGGACCAAAAGCCTTTTTAAAGGGATCGACCTTTACTTGGTGTTGAACCGAAACCATGAATTAGGTAAGGTGTAGGTGTAATCTCACCCTATTCTTCCTGAAGACAAATTTAAAACTAGTATCTCTTAAAGCAGTTGAAATTGCAATATGAAGTAGATTCAGTTCTAAAACCCAGGTATCAACAGTTGAAATAAAACTACTAGGACTGTCATAGCTTAATTAACTACATAACATTAAAATATTAGCAACATAACCTGATTGAAGTGTAGCATATTAGTATTTCATATCTCATTCAGGAAGCCCACAGTATCATGGTTTGAGACTGTTGGGAGAACACAAAGTGCAAATATTGAAGGAGGCCTGTGGTGGGCTTCTTGTTTGTTTGTGTTTTGTTTTACAGGTACTGTGGAAGGTCGATGTGCACATTTGTGAGAGATAGAATCAGATTTGTCACAAAAGACAAGTCTAAGACCTGAGTGACTCCCTACAGAACTCTCAGATACTGTGGTAGCAGTTAGAGAACATGGCCACAGTGAGCCTGCCCACGAGAAGATTAAGAGCAGCATACCTTGCATGTAGGTATTTGCTGAGCACTGATGGAAGCATCTCCACTTATGATGCCCAGAGCGCTTAGATGCAGAAATATATTTAAGGCAGTAGGTTATAAAAGTTTATACCAAGGATAAGACCTAAGATTTGTCTCCTGTCACTGTTTACCATGCCTTTGGCTAATGCCACAGCAGATGCACTGATGGTTTCACATCAAGTAACTGATGCTGAATTAAGTTCTGCACTTCCTTTCTCTAACACAGCTGTACCCTCTGTGCTGCACCCAGATGGGTTAAGAACAGTACCTCTGTCTTGGGAAAGTTCCTTGGTGAAAATCGTGTGTTTTGCCTGAAGGATGATGGTCCATCAGTGGATTCTGGGGACCTGATTCTTTTAACCTCTAAATTAGCACTGGACACCAGCTGCAAACTGGAACCAGATTCCACAGATCATGCAACTAATCAGGCCTGATTTTCCAATGGCTCACAATTCATCCATATATGAGCTACCTCTAGGTAACTCCAAAACTAACAGCTGTCTAGTTTCTTTACAGGTTTAACAGCTCAGCCAGTGACTGTTGAGTTCTAAAGACATCAATCTAGATGAATTTTTTTCTGAGATAGATTCCTCTAGAGCTGCAAGTCAAGATGTGTTTCAACCACTGGAAAGGAAAAAAATATTAATAAGTGAAACAGACTGGGAGAAGATCCAGATTCAGGTTAGTTGGCTTCCCTGAACACCCCACCCCCCCTTTTTTTTTTTTTTTTTTTTTTTTTTTTTTTTTTTTTTTTTTTTTTTTTTTTTTTTTTTTTTTTTTTTTTTTTTTTTTTTTTTTTTTTTTAAGTAGTTTTGCATTATATATAACCTCTTCTATGCTCTTTGGAGGTGTGACAGTCTTTTCAGCTCAGTTGAGTGTTTTCTTTTTTCCTAAATTTTGGTCCATCTGTTCCAAATCAGAAATACTAAAATGTTTTACAGTTCAGAAGTTTCCCTCAGCAGTTTCTTCTATTCAGATGAAGAGCCCAGAAAGGCTTTAGATGAAACTGAGAATGGAAATGTAAATAGTTTCTCAAAATATATTAGTAATAAAAACTGAATATTTGAAAAAGCATATTTCCAATATATTTACCTCCCATGGTTTCACCTAGACAGGTTTGTTTTTATTCAGCCATTTTGGCAAGAGAAATCCAACTGTCCTATTTGTATCATGCCACTCAATCCTTCAGTTCATCCTGCCTGTGTCTGTCCTGGTAACTGCAAAGAGTTTTCACAACAAACTGTTCTGCTTTCTTGCTCACATTTGTTTCATCATACCTGTCTTCAAGCATTTGAAACGTTTTCCTTGTTAGAGAAATCTATTTGTCCTTTAATCCTCAGATGTTGGTAACTTACATCTCCTAATGAAGATCAAGACTGACAACACGTGTATGTCTAACTTTGGAGTGTTTTCAGAGCCAGATCTGCCAAGAACAAATTATTTTGAATGGACAATGGTACTTGCCTTGTATTTAGAGAAATAACAGTCAAGGAGCTGTCACTTCCCTTTTATACTCAAGTTTCTCCTTTCATCTTCCAGCATTTTTATTCTTCCTCCCTCTGTCACTCCCACCTTCCTCCACTTCCAGGCACTGTGTGTTCACCCAGCACTACCCCCTCTTGTCCCTCACCTGTAGTTTACACCCAAGGTGTTGCAGCACAAATTCCCACTCACAAGGGCTGCGACTGCTGCAGCTGGCAGTTGTAGCAAGGAACATTTTTAACATTTACCAACTCCAACCCTGACTGCTGCTACTGCTTGAATGACCAATTCCAGTTAAAAGAGGCCCTCAAAGATGCAGGAACATTTCAGAAGTGCAGAGAACCTATGGAACCAGGGAGTACTGACCACTTTCAAAAGAAGTACATGATTATGACTTCTGAGCTGTGCCTTGCTGAAACTTAGTCAGGTCACCTCAGATAATGTCAGGAAAAGTATTAGCACATAAAGGCAAAAAGTTAGAAGCTAAAACAGAATGGAATGGCAACATTTCAATGTACCAAGAAAATTAATTTTGCATTAAAAGGCAGTAACCAATTAGCTACACAAGGAACTGGGGCCACTTCTTCTACCAAAGAAAAAGGGAAATGGAACCTTTCAGGTGTGGAAAAAGCTGATGCAAGTAGAAAGACCTGTCTGACTATGGGTGTTTAAGAACCAACTTGAAAGTTAAAGAGTGGAAAGGGCCAATCACATCTGACATTGAGGAAACCCTGAACAATTAAACACTGGCACATGCTGCCTACAGATGGCTCAGAAAAAGTATCACAGTCCCTGCCAGGCAGGTTAAGTTCCAGGAATAACAGAGGTAGGTTTGATCCCCTGCAGCTGAACAGATCCAACGTTTCCAGCTCCTTTCCAGCCACGCAATTCCTGAACTTTTAGGAACAGCCTAAAATCTCCTATGAAATGCAAAGGAAAGTCTGAAGTTGTTTAAATAGTTTAGAAAAACTGGTGGTCAGGTTTTTAATACACAGAAATTACCCTTCTGTCAAACTATTAAGCTATTGAAAATTACTTAGACATAACATAATTGGGACACTCTTCTCTAAACAAAACCAACTTGCCTGAAGTAGAAGCTTCGAATGAATTGTGCATCTGTCTTAAACCACAGGGCTCTGAATGCAGAGGAATCTCCATCACATGCCACACCTCATGCAGTTTAAAAACTCAGCCATCTGAGAATCTCAAAAGTATGTTAAATTGAGGGAATGAAGGAAGAAGAGAGAAAATGCAACTATCCACCAGCTACTGGCAGGATCATTTAGAATGCCACTGATTATTTTTTTTCATTGCTTAAAAATAAAAATTAAAACTCTGCTCTGAGTCACACTTCAACTTTATTGAAAACACAGTAAAAAAAATTCCCTACAAAATATTCAGTGTAACATTTCAAACAAAGGATAAAACACACATTACCAATGCTTTTCACAAAAAAAAAGAAAAAAAAATGGACCTGGCTAAGGCAGCAAATATTTTCATTTACTTTTGTAACACAGCAAAGTATCCACACCTGAGAACATTACCAAACATAATTCAGGATAACCTAAATTAAGCCAGAAGTGTTTGGTGGGAGGGTGTGCAAAAGAAAATTGTTCTGATTAAAGTAACATTAAAGGCATTATTTTCTAGCTATATTTTATCTTGGTACAAGAGGTGTCCATGTGAAAGAAACATCAGTTGCTCAACATGGCCAAGTTTACAAAGCGTGAAGCACCAGTTGAAGCAAGAGGGAACAGGTGATTCCATCCAACATCTCTCTGGCTAACACACACTGTGTCATTTTACTCTTTTTATGTGAATTGGACTCTTACACTGCCAGGAAAAACCTGAAAGTATATGACAGAAGGTCCCTGCTGCCACAGAAATTGCCCTCCAGCAGCAGCCACAGAAACACTAGTGCAGAACTGTTGTTATGGTCACATCGCCCAAGCCCCCATGAAGCTGGTCCTATGTGAGAAGCTGCTGGCAACAGAGAATATTCTGTCACCTCAGTGGGAATTTCACAAACAAAGCCTCATGAAGACAAGAGCAACATGCATCTTCTGTTTAGGTAACACAGGGCCGAGTTCCTAACTCTACCAGAAAGTAAAGGAAATCCAGCCATATTTTTTGTATACCAAGTATGTGTTTCATACACTTTAAGATTTCAAACCCATGACTCAAATGTATTTTTATTTTCTATCCACGTGTTTTTAAAGCAATAGGAATCAGGCTAAACAGGACAAAAATACTTCAAAACCTACATTCAAAAACCAAAAAGTGGCTCAACTTTGTTTTGTTATATAAGGCCAGGGAGAAGACAGTTACTTACACAGATTTTGTGACTCTAAGGATTTTGGACAGGCTGGGAAAACTTATGGTTAGGTGGCAACCAAAAGACCTGGACCAGTTAATCTTCTCCATAAGCTGTGAACAGATCCATCATGTTCACAATACAGGCACTGTCATCATGCTGGTTTAATGATCATTTTCCATGAAGAGGGTCCAAAACGTGCTCACACATGGAATACAAAAGGTGCAGAAAGCACATGATGAGTCTTACCCGGCACAGTGCAAAGTTTAACTGATGGAAACGTGAGAGAGTTACACAACACACCAGAAGGATGCATCTCTGGATCTCCAATCAGGGAAGGCAGCAAGGCACATGGAGAGCAGTGGTCTTACTCTACAAATTACAAATTACTGCCCTAAAGAGCAGTTCCACTGTGTGTCAGCTACTCCAGACTCCCTGCTTTGGGCACGGGCCTGAATGGGCTGCACCAGCACATTACTCTGCTGAGAAGGGGGCTCTTTGCTGAACATTAAAAGCACAGACACACACCCCATTACTGAAGCATTTCCCTCTCTTAATTAAAACTTACATGAGCTCTTGGAAATTTAGTTAGAGGACCCGCTCTAGTGACAGGATTGTTTTAATGGCATTTATTGTTAAAAAAGAGAACAAGTGCAAATGAATGAATAAATACTAATATTTTCATAATGGAAGAG
>NW_009970726.1:11846596-11847150 GCF_000747805.2 Chaetura pelagica | reverse complement strand
GAAAGTTTCTGTACAGACTATGCAGGTAAATACATACATTAAAAGCAAAGCAAATACCCTGATACTTCACTAGCTGGTATCTATGGAACCACTGAATACACAAAAGAATGCAAAATAAAGTACAGGTCATGGAAGGAGCTTCATCCAGTGATGCCGACTACAAAACGTAATGTAATGGGGGGGAAGAGGGTCTGTTTGGAGCCACATTCTGTATTTGTTAAAACATTTAATACTATGTATATATTAAAAAGGATATATGAGCAATAAATTAAACTGAAAAAGCTACTCAGAAAAATATGGTAACAGAACAAGTAAGTATCCTCAGGTTGTTACCAAGTAAGAGCCATCTTCACAAGTTCACAGGCTTCTGTGAACCTGAAGTCAAGGATATTATTGCACTATGAATCACAAAACAGACTTAAAGAATTTAGGGTGTTCTTTACAGTCTTAGCGAGTTAGTGGCGTATTTAGAGAACATACAATTAATTTTTTTTTACTAATGTTACATTTTTCTTCTCTTTCTTTAAAAGAAGAGTTTGAGGTGCTCCAGTTGT
>NW_009970726.1:11841596-11846556 GCF_000747805.2 Chaetura pelagica | reverse complement strand
ATCAGATCTAGGTAGATCCTTCTTCCTTCATTAGTTCACGTTTTTTCTACATCAGGATGAATTCTGAACATCAGGACTGTTCTGAACATCAGTGCTGCCAGATGGGAGTGAATGACATGGAAACATAAAAACAAAAACAGAAAGCAAGGCATGATGTTTGATGTCTTCCAAGAACTAAGTTCAGATTTAGCATAATCAGCCCCTGAATTTAATGAATTTTAGGATTTAAAATATATTTTTAGTAATAGGGTATTTGAAAGATTGTCTAAAAAAAAGCATGGAAAAACAGGCTGTCTGCACAGGTGAGCTCCATGTCATTTCCCCATCACCACACCTCCCAAAAAAATATTTGGAACAGTGAGGATTCTGGAAGTCCCATTTAGTGCTAATTCCCCAGCAGATCTGTTCTCCTTTCTAAGATTCTGAGCAGTATTGTCAGGCTTTAACTGTTAAAATTCAACTTGTAGGAGATCCTCTCTGGATGTGGTCTAAGGGGACACTTCCAGTCAGAACCATGCAGCTCTCTTGAGACAAGAAGCCATTCAAACACAGCATGGCCTGCACAGAAACATATAACCAGAAACTCCTGAATGGCATCTTAGTCCCAACAAAATGGAGCTGAAAGTGAAAAGTTTCAGTTGGAGAACACGCACAGCTGTCACCGGGTAACCCTGAGAGTCTGTAGTCCCCATCAAAAGTAGCCCAGTGCAGCAACTAGAACTGTGTGTGGCAGGAGAGACCTGGGGCTGATCTCACAGCCTGAACAGAAAAGCAGCATCACAACTTCTTAGAACAGTGTCAGAGACTCTGTGCCTGTGGTAAGGGCACTGGGCAAGGCAGAAAAAGGTGGCAGAGGTTATCAACACCCAAGTGATTCTGACTGAGATTGTGACTGAGACTGCTCTCCCTGAATGGGATTAATTCAAAAGTAGCATTTTCGTAAAGCTCAGATGTTGTTAGTGCGACTGAAATAACTTGCCAGTTCACCAAGAGTAAGTTCAATCTTCAGGAGCTCCAGATTTCAGCTCCTGAAATATGAGCTGGGCAGGGAAATTAACGTATGCAACTTTGTCTCAAGTCAGCACTCAAATAACAACAAAAGTACTAAAACTAGAGGGAAGGGGCTCTTATTTCCTTTCATAGTTCACATCAACACTTCTTTAAGCAAAACTAAGTTCATTTCTTTTTAAAGAGGTTGTTAGCATAGCCATAGTGTGCTGTCTGCTTAAATGACTTCACCTAGATTTAAAAAACCGCTATTTTAAAAATCAGAGTATAGGTAAAATAGCAGGATTTAGCTGTCTTCCAGCACATGGTATTTCAAAATTGTAGATGCTAGTCCATTAAGCATAAGGCTCAGCTGGTGTTTGTACACCCCCTGAACCCATCCCACTTCCAGAAGAGGAGGAAAAGAGAAAGGAAAATTGCCTAGAACGTTCTTACAAAATTCAAAGCAAGTCATGTGCATGAAGAAGCCAATTGTGCTTTGTTTCTACCTCATTCCTTTCCATTTTACATTGTAAATTCTTTAACAGGCCTTGTCTTTACAACACAGTGGGTACACCTGTAGCATCAGCTGCCACAGAGACATACGGGCCAGTAGGAGAGACCTGGTAGGACAGGAGGGTTGCAGCCCTCTTGGCACTGGCCACTCCTGGGGAGGCGCTGGGGATGGTGTCACCCTGCAGCACCTGCCACCTGCCCAACCCACGAGCACACAGCTGCAACACACACCCCCAGCACTCCAGGTGGTACTTTGGAACCAGACAAGGAAAACAACTTGTCAAATCCTTTAATTTCTATGACAGTAAAACAGTCAACAGGGTAGAAGGGATTGGAGGAACAGGGCCAAAGATAAACATAACATTACAGACAGTAACAAAGCTTCCTATGAATCCAAAAACTGTTACTTCCACAGTAACCAATACTATATTTTTTTAGCTTAAAGGGATAAGTATGTGTGCTTTACACTTAGAAATCCCACAATATTACAGTTCTGCCACTGCATTTAATATTGTGCTACCAACACAGAATAAAGCCAAGAAATGGCTAACTTAAAAACACATAGTTTACATCTATTTTTTGGTCTTGTGTGGTATCTAGTTGAAGATGGAAGCATTTATGTGCTTTTTGCCTCGTAAGAAGTGAGGCAGATGTTAATGTTACTAAGATCAGCTGTATATACCTTGAAGGTATAGACCACCTGACTCTACATGAGTCAAAATACTAGGAATGTATCGTCAATATCCATTAATGAATTACCAGTTGCTTGTATTTAAGTGACCATATGCTTCTGTGAAAAGTATATAGTGAACTATATCTTACACATAGTATATCTGAAAGTAGCATTGTATCTGTAAAGAAGTTTTGCATAAGCATGTCATTTTCAAGGCCAAAGGCATATTTTCATGTGGACAGTGTCATCAACAGCTGATTTTAAAGCATAACACTGTCAGTAACTGCACAAAGTAGTTTTGAATTTCTGGTCCACCTTGGAAACCACACAGCATCTTAACCATCCTCTGTATTTCAGTGTAAAATCTTTACTAAGGTAGCCTTAACCTACACATCTCCACAGAATCCAGAAGGGGTGGGAACAGGCAAGGCTGTAACATTTGTTTTGAAAGAGAGTTTTACAAGTCTTGCCTGGAACTTGTGTGATGATCACGAGAACAGGCTCTGCTCAAAGTAACTGCCCAACTCGCTTTCAGAAACCACATATATACTACAATCCCATCTTTTCCTTTGTTCTTGGGTCACTGATGTCAGGACAAACATCTTTGCAAAAGCATGAAGAGCAAGACCTATACTGGTTCACGCTCTCTAGATACAGTCCTTCAATTCATTCATTTAGTTTCACAGGGTGTATTTAAATAAGTGTCTTAAAGTTGTAATAGGAATATTTCAGTAAAGCTAACTAGCCTCACACACCACAGTTCACCAGCCCCATTAAGACACGAGGACAATTTTGGTCACACAGTCACTTGCATGGACAAGTGGATACATTTCAGATATTTTTAACTGTAACACTAATATGTAAGGCTCCAAGCTCTCAGAATACCTGAATGATGTCCCTAATAATAAATTTCTAATATTTTAAGTGTAAACATTTTAAAACAATTTTAACTGCAGCTCCCTGTTCTTGGTTGCAGAACTTTGACTCAGATAAATATTTCTCATTAAAATGTCAGCATTAAACTCAAACAACAGAAAAGATGCTTGTGTATCTTAATGAAATCAAGCAATTTTACTTTAAGTCTTTCAAGACTCAGTACAACACATCAATAGTCATTTTAATATGCCTTGAATTGATACTAATCACACAAAAAAAAACCCAAGTAACTCTCTAGCATCATATTTACTACAGCAGTATTTACATTATGCAAAAGGCAGCCTGCAAAAAAATAACTGATAAATCCTTGTGCATACTGGAGCTTGATTTTTGAAGCACTCTGGGGTGAGGGGAGAAGCAGCAGCTCACATTCACACACAGCCCAGGGCAGTCATCTCAGGAGAACAGCCCAAGAGTTTCTGATGCAAGCTCTCTCTTTTTTTGGAGCCACACTGGACAGCTAGTTGTCACCACTTGGTCACATGTAAGACCTCAAACTACAGACATACTTGTTTTACAGAAACAGGAAATAAACACAAACATTATCTGACTTGCTACATCATGGGCACATTGAGGGTGTCACTGAAGGTGTCCCCATTCCCATCTGTTTGAACATTACTTGTGGCAGAGCAGGACAAAAAAGTGCAACCAGGTTCTGAATACTTACTTGGGTTTTGGTTGGTGGGCTATTTCTTTACTATAAACTGCTTAAAGGATTCCTAAGGCTGCAGTAATGCTAAGAAAAAAGACATTACCACCGACCAATGCCATCCTGGATCTAAGGCCTCTGAGCAGTTAAACTGCAACACCACAGAAATTCTTACCCCCAAGACTGAACACACAAGTTTTACTTACCAACCCATCCATCTCATCTCTATAAGCTTAGAATGTAGTTTACAGTATCTACACATACAGGCCTATATACATGTTTGTGTGTACATTAAAAAACAGTCTCGTGAAAGATACTGGATTATGCCACTGAACAGAAATCCTGGTAACTATAGTATAAATTCAGAGAAATAATTTACTTCAAATTAATGAAGATTGTAAAAAACTGCAATTGCAGCCTTCAAGGCCTGTGCTTCTTGCATGGATTACAAGTACTGCTTATACACAGTAGTTTATAAAGAATTTTACAGGGACATACTTGGTAAGGTAAGTGACCTCCACAGCACAACAGCTTACAGACCTGTAAGAGCTGTGACAGGGGGTCTACACAGCTTTTTACAAAGCATACTAGGCTCAGATTTAACACCAAAGTTAATCTTCATCTTGTACTCCAAGACTTTGTCTGGCAACTAGTAAAGCAGCCTGGCATTTATAGCTAGGAACAGAAAGCTGAAAACACTGGCCTTCCCAGGGAGCTTCATGACATTAGACTGTGAACAGCCCTACTGCCCCCAGCAAGAAAGGAACTGATCTCTACCAGCTACTGTCATGTTTAACACATTCTTGGTGGAACTGCTTATCTACTGTCAAGAATACCCACTCCAGGTAGTTTACATTTCCAGTAAGGGTCATATTGGGCATCAAGTGTTATCTCTTTTTCTTCTTTCTTTTTGTTTTAAACCAAATCCCAAAGTTACTCTTTATAGCTGTGCCTGTACAACACAGGAGGTACTGTGCATTCAAATGGTAGTGGGTTTATACCTAAAGATATGAGACTGCCAACAAATAAAAAAGGAATGCATTCTTCTCTTCAGCTTCCAGTCTTCAAGGCACCTCCTGCATTAACTTCCTGGGAAATAAACGAGCAGACCAAAAGTTCACTGGAAAGAGAAGAATCTGATATACTTAACTTCCTCAGAAGCACACAGCATAAAAAAAATGAAACCAGGTTGGACCCAA
>NW_009970726.1:11804700-11841563 GCF_000747805.2 Chaetura pelagica | reverse complement strand
AGCTCTGTTGATTGCAGGTGATTATTAATCACAGTGTTTTCTGATGCCCATTTGCAGATGGTTTTGTCTCCGAGTCTCTTGGATTGTTTGACAGATGAAGTTTATCTAATCCTGCAAAAATTACACGATACGGAAAAACTGAGATACTTCCATGTTTCACGTATACAGCTCTTCAAAAGAATACATACAAACAGATTGCTACTTTACATTTGCTGAAGAGCAGAATTTACATGCTAGCTCAGGTAAGAATTGTGGGAAAGTCACTCAGTTGTGTTTTAAGTCAGAAAAGTTCACGATGATGGGCTTCTACTTTTACAAAGAAGGGAAGCAGGGGAAGCCTAATTTTGCACTGCCTTAAAACACAGACTTAGATGTTAAGAACTGAGAAAGGCTTGCAATCCTTTACTCTGTCAACCTACAAAGATAAAAATAATTACCTAAAACACTTGTTTTAAACTGCAGCATCTTACTGAAAAGCATTCATTGCTGATCTTAAGATCATTGGTGATGACCACATCCCCTCCTTAAGCTGTTTATTCGTGTAATAATATTTTTAGGCCTATGTTATTATTAGTTTATCTCCATTTCCAAGCCATTTTTTCTTACTGCATAGTTCTCTACTATGAGCGCTACTTAAAGTCACCCATCCTGCCCCAGGCCATGAATTACCAAGATAAAGATTTTACACCATTTGCTTTATGAAAGAAACTTTAAAGTTTTACCAGACTTGTTGCTTTAAACTCATGCTGACTGATGTTACTTTCTTTCCTTCAGAACTCTGCAACAGCCATTACATTATACAATGTAATCCCTTTACAGTTGCACCAAAAAAAGACAGGATTATGTGAGTCGACTGAAAGAAATTAATCAAGGTCTTCTCATAAAGTGACCTTAGCTAAAAAGCTGGGGAATAATGTCAAATCCATCATATTTGTGTCATATATCTGTCTCAGTCAACAACGCAACTTCTCTAAGATTTTCAGCATAAAAGCCAATTTACACACCACTGGCTCACTAATCTGTTCCCCTGGAGCTTCAAAACTCCACATAAAAAAATCACAGCATGAACTTGTTTTAAACCTTCACTATCAGTCATTTTGTTTTTCTCTGTTTGGTAGATCTGATTTTAACTTCATTGTCACCTGCAGAGGTGCACTCTAGGAAGTGCTTGGATTTTGTTTACCAGGGTGACAACTCTGGACAGCAGTAATGGGTGAAAAATAAGTACCTTTTAGACACTACAAACTAAATCTGAAGTTATAAACACTGAAGTTTCACCATGAGCTCTCAATTTAAGCAAGTACTACTCTAGGGTTCTAAAGCGGTAGGAGCTTCATTCATTAGTAAAGATAAGATATAGTAACAACAAAATTGCTGAATCTATAAATTTTATCCTTTTAGGATCACACATTTCAAGCCTTCCTGCTGTAGCCAGGAAACATGAATGCTCAATTTGAAAAAAAAGTGATAATTACCAAGTAAAGGTTTTACTCAGCCAATTACTAAGATTCTTTATATTCTGTACAGAGGTTTCTGAACATGTAGTATCCAGAAGAAGCATCACAACAAAGCAGCTAAGACTTTCACTATACTGTTTTTAGGGAATTAATACACTGGTTTAAAACAAAAAAAGGAAAAAGGCAACTGCTCAGCAGCAGTGAGAATGTTTCTGCACTCTCTGAAGGCTGAAAATACACCTACAGATCAATACCTACATGGACACATCTTTTAAGATCAACATTGTGCCTTGGCTCTCCTCACAAAGCCATGCATTCTTACCTTAAGAGAAACTTCCACCAAAAAGAAAGTTTTGTGTGAGTCATAATAGAACTTTTAACAGTAGCACAGCAACGTATCAATGCTGGATAAAGGAAAAATTCAACTACAAACCACATTTTCAGTGCTCTATTACCTAATGCCTTCAGGAGCTCTTCTCGCACAGCAGACGTGAACTTTCTAACCAGACATAATGTTGTCACGATAGCAAAGAGCAAGTTGTAAGATAACACAATATAGAAGTTCCCCAGCCAGTTAAACCTTCCGAAGTCTCCAAGGAGATCAAATCTGGTGATTCCTGTTAAAATAACATTAAAGATTTACATCCAAATCTTGATTACATTTTCTAAGAAAACTTAGAATCTCATCCTATTACTTTACATATATGGAAGCAAAATTCTTTCAGTCAACACACTATAAGACACATGGCTAAACACATAAGACAATGTTCTTAAGGTAATTTACCCCTTCACTGACCACTATAAAATTGTATGACACACTTATCAATGAAAATGCTGTAAGTTTCCAAGTAAAATGCTTAAGTAATATGAGCTGAAGGAAATTGTCTATTCTAGGTAAGAATTCTGCTTTTATAATTTCAGTAAATATAACTACAAAAACTGCTTGAAATCTCAGTTACTACAAAATCCTTATCTACCCCAGAAAAGGATCACAGAGTCATAAAATGACTAAGGTTGGAAGAAACCTTAAAGATCATCAGGTTCCAAACTCCCTGCTATGAGCAGGGACACCCTCCATCTCCCAAACAGATCAGGTTGCACAAGGATGAAATGCACCATGAGCTATATTAAAAAATACAGCTAGCAAAAAGTCTTTCCACCCGAGCCACAACACTTACAGCAAATACTAAGCCCTTTATAAGTGTTTTTTCTGAGCCACTGAAGACATCTTTCCAACTGCAGTTTTTCTCCTGGATCTTCCCACCACTATGGCCACAGAGCAATTGCACAGAAGGAAAGGAGTGTGGCTGAAACACAATCCTGACAGGTCTTCTTCACAGTGGACCTTGTAACACTAAAACATGGGCTTTGTGCTGATCAAAGGCTAGTCAATCACTAAGTGAGAAAAATCTTCCCAAAATGTGTCCACAAGCTATAGGGTCCATCTCATATGGAAGAAGAGGAACAGTTGCTAAGTTGTTGCTTTGCCAGGTCTAAATCTAGAACTGCACTGAATAAAGGGCAGAATATTGAGATGACACCCAAATAACAGTTGTATAGAATTGATCAACTACTATATTCCTTAAAACACCTTTGACACAAACAATGTCAGAGCAATGTGGACTCTCACAGTCAAGGCCAAAGACTGGGAAAGAAGGAAGCTGACAGAATCACAGAAATTACCTTGGTTGGAAAAGACCTTCAAGATCATCAAGTCCAACCATTAACCTAATGGTTAATTATTATTAATGTCTATAAATATCTTAGGGGTGGGTATCAAGAGGAAGGGGCCAGTCTCTTTTTAGTGGTGCCCAGTAATAGGACAAACAATGGATGTAAGCTAGAACATAGGAAACTCCTTTCAAGGGTAAACCTGGTACTTACAATTCTCATTGTATCTTAATACCCAAGACTTAGCAGTTAGCTATCACAGTGGTAAAAGGTACCCACGTTTCGTGTACTTAGCATTAGTCAAATAAAAAACAGTGGAATCAAATTTAGTATCTAAGAAAAACATGCCAAAATGAAGAAAATCAAAAGGATAATTTTCAAAGGATAAGCAACTAAGAATAAAAGTGACTGAAACTGATAAAAATAGCAAGAGAGGCAGGGAGAAATATCAAAAAAGCACAGAAGGTCTAAGCACAAGAAGAAGAAACTGACAGACTGAACCAACCAGTAAACAGATGAAGGATAATAAACACAGAGTTGCTTTCACACTAGAAGCCAAACAGTGTCTTTAGGAATATTTTTAAAGAGTGTGTTTCAGTCAGACTGCAGAGTTACAAGAAAACTGAGAAAGTCGAGTTTGAACGTATCAGCTTTCAGACCTTTAAAAGAAAAGAAAAACAAAAGGTAGAGAGCACTGGGCAAAGAATTCTCTGGAAAAGTAAAAATACTTCTAGACACAAAGGGGTTCAGAAGAATCACTAGCAATAGTTTGGGCATTACTAGGACCAACAAAAATTAAGCCTGACACTTCTGTCAGAGAAGTGGGAAAAATGCTGTCCACAAGTTACATGCATTTTTCTCTTCAAATAAAAAAGTCACTGCTCATCAGAAAAAAAAAAAATCTCTCACACTATAATTTTTTTAAGTTTGTGGGAGAACAGGGCTAAAAAGCTTTTGCTGCCTTTTTTACACACATATCTACTCAGCCCACAGAATAACATTTCCAAGACAGCAATCTGAAACACTACTCAGTAACTGAACAGAAAGCTGCATTTCTAGTGGATACAAATATATATCCAATAAAGTTGGTCAATTCACCAAATAAAATATTAAAGAATTGTTCAGGTTAAAAAAATACCATGGTTTTAGAGTGTACATCAAAATAATGTTTAATTCACTTTTATTTCACTGTAATAAAGAGAAGAATTTTAGGAATACTTCTGTGTATTGGAAAATCCAATTTTGCTTGCAGTTCCTTGTTTGGATATTCCTAGCTTTTAAAGTGTTCTGTTCCCACTTTGTTTCACAGTGGTTAGAAATATGGTGCTAGTAGGAAACTTTCTTCAAGAATGACTACTGAAAGGTTGAAAAGTACTGGAAAATACGAGTTAACTCATTTTTGTAAAATAACTGATTTTAGTAAAAACATTCCTGGAGTTGTAAAAATGACAGATTAGAGAAATCTACAACCCAGATACTTAGTAAGAATACTACAAACAACTAAATTCTCAGCTTTCAGTTTCTGTAACTTGAAGAGGGTCAGTGCCTGTATTAGATAACTTTTGCTTTTTTGCGTTTCCCATAATTATCAAGTCTAGTCTCTTCTGGCTAGATTAAAAACTCTCCTTTTTAATAAAGTGAAAAGACTATGAATCTGCTTAACATATTTACTTCTTTTCATCTATTCAGTGCCACAGGGCAGTAGCATGTAGTGCAACACATGTTGATATTTTTGCAAAGCACCACATGACTCACTGTACTCTAACACACTCTATTAATCCTGTTTGGACAGCTGTGACTGTGCATTTGTTAGCTGTGTGTTAATTGTTCCATCTTTTTTCTTCTTTTATTTATCTCTATGGCAAACTATCCAGGAATTTCATTTGATGGTCTTTAAGTGAGTTTTACCATTCATCTGTTTCCTATGAGACAACAATGCACCCAGCATGTATACTTATTCTACACAAGCCATTTATTATCAACTGTTAATCTCACAGATCATTAACAATTATTTTTATTTTTAAAAAAAACAAATTATGAATGCAGTAACTTAGGGAACACAATACTCGTGTTAAAATTTTATTCTAAAACACTAATTTTTTCAACATAACATCTTGCTCTAAGTGCTAGAACTCTTTTACTTCTTATGTACTGTACTGCCTTTTTCTTAAAGCTGCACTTCTTTAAATACTTTGATTATTCTTTTAAATTTCTGGGAAGTTTTACAACAGATTTTTAAAGCATGGGCTCTAGAATGTGCATTTTAAGATTAAACCCTCCCAAAAAGCATTACAGTTTTTTTGTTTGTTACAGAAATGATCTGGTAAATCTAATAAAAGTAATCACCTGTAGATATACACAGCATGAAAATACACAGTATGGTTTACCAGACTATATTAACTACTCTTAATTTGACAGTACTCTGGTTGAAAAGAAAATCGGCTGCAGAACTATTGGGTGTACATTATTGGTCTGTGGACCAGAGCTTAAACTCCAAAGCTTGTACTTAAGACTCATACAGCCCGAGGTGAAGATTTTTGTTTTGTTCTGTTTAATGTTCCCAATGAAATTCACATTAGCTGCAAGTATTCTGCACTACTTAAACATGTAATAGCCTTGTAATCCAACTTCCAAGAATTCAAACTGGAGATTACCTAATTAAACAAAGTGAAGGTACAAAACATCTTGTCTTTCAAACTGGTTAAAATAGTTTTTCCACTTCAAATGCTACTGTCAGCTCTTCATTAAAAAAAACAGTAAATAAACAGAACTTCTGCAGTTCTATTATGCTGGATTGAAAATTTTTATGTTTGAAAACTGAAGTAACAAAGAATGCAAGCAGACTATTTTAGGGTAAATTAAAGTAGCCTGTTATCATTGCTGATAAAAAAACTAACCAGATTAGGAGTCATTAAGTGCTTATAAAAAGCCATTTCTACTGTGCTATCTCAATTTTTTTACCTGAAATCCACAAATGTATTTTTCCAACTATTCTATACTGCCCTGAACAAGCAGACTGCACATCTACTCCTTTCACCACCTCCTGATTTAAAAATTTTCAAGTCTGACCTACCTTTTTAAAAGAATATATGACCTAAAATATGACTTAGCATTGTTTTTTTTAGAATGCATGTTCTGCAGTTCATATAGGTGAAATGGATATTCAACACCTCATGTTTATGTCAAAAAGGTCTACCATACGTGCTCTTCTACTGAAAATGGTTAATTACATAACACCATAAGAGGTACAGCTACAGGCTGTTTTTTTGTGTTTTTTTTTTAACTCGATTAAACTTCTTTTATTGCAGTGATTTATACTCTCATTTCACTTACCCAGTGTCCTTGACATCACTGGCAAAGCAGAGCTCAGCACCAAAATTGAGACACAGTTTCCAATGATCTGTTTGAAAATGACAAACAGCATTTAAGTGGTATGTTGAAGAAAAAAAAGCAAATAAATAAAACCACAAAAAAACCACAAAACAAACAACAACAAAAAAAAACCACACACAAAAAATAAGTGGTCAAGATAAAAAAGAATTCCTGAAAGTCACATTCTTCAAATCATTATTCTAAATCTAAAGCAATTTACAATAACATATTGTTAGTCTTGCTTGCTTTTGTCACACTTTTGCATATGCAAGATGAACCAAGAGAAGAGAAAAAAAAATCAAATATGTAATAATTTGCTTTTAATCATAGTGTTATGTATGCTTAGATTCAAACATAATTCAAAACTACCATGTTGCAAAGCCTCAACTGTTTACTACATTCCTGCAAACTTTTTATAAAAGAACCATTCCATGGGCTTAGAATAGATGACTGATACAGCAGCTTAAGCTTTGAGTGTAACTGCTTGCAGGATTAGCATTATTTAAAAAATTACAACAAAGAGCTTCCTTTCAACTGAAAGCCTGTTGACTACTTTAACTAGTACGAAAAGTTCACAGCTGTTAAGATTTTACTCTAGTTTTTTGTGATGCCTTTATAAAGTGTAAATGAAACTTTCTCTCACAAGGGATCACTTTCTTCAGCTCTAATTCTCTTAGAGTTGAAAAGAAATAACAGAAAACTTAAAAGTTGGTAGATATTTGTGCATTCGCTATTTATTTCTAGGCTGTTCCTCGTGTATTGTAAACAAACAACTGAAAACCTTAAGAACATTCCAACTCACTACTACCCATCATCTACTATAACCATGCTATGTTTTTACCTACTTTCTCACTTCCAACAATTTGTGGTAAAAATGTCTTTATCATCCCTTACTTTAAAAAAATATAATATATATACAAACAATTAACAAATTATTAAATTCAACATCTGTTCCTTGGTTACAGATCACTTCCCCTTGTCAGCTGTGGGAATATTTTGCCCAAAACCTAAGTATGTTCCTCTGCATTAGGTAACAGCATTTGTTATTCTGAAGCCAGTGCTAAAATGCAGAAAGTCAAATTAGCCTCAGACTGTAAATGTCGCTGAATAGACCTCCTCAGTCTTAATTTAATTATTCAAATTTGAATTACTTTGCCTGCATTACTTCTAGCAACCAAGTTATTCAGATTTCAAACAAGCTCCCTGAAGTACAGTTAGCACAATCAAAGTTACTCATTAGCAATACGTTTCCTTTGAAAAAAGTTCTTTCACTAGCTTTTCTATAGCTAGTTAACAAGCTCTGCTATTCCCAGCTTTTTCCAAGTGAATGGATGCCATCCAAACTAAACAGAGCACATCCTTTTTCCCACTCATTCAGCATTTTGAAAATCTTCCAGTTTGTGTTTACGCAGCTTACAAACAAATAATGATCACTGCAAATGAGCCATTCAGGGCAATTACTAACTAAAAGAGTCAGTTTGTCTTGGATGGCAAGGGAGAGGAGGGGGCCATCACCACCACCATCACAGACTTTACCTTACCTTTGTCATAGTCGTGTCATCCTTTCTGGGAGTGAAATTTTCAAAAAAACGAAGACTGTAGAAGCCGACAACAGAGGATACCATAAGATAGCTGTGAGAATCAAGGAAAAAAGAATCTCCAAGGAATGCAAGTTTCACTCAAGTTCTCAGCAGTCCCCTGAAAGTCTTAAGAACCAAAGAAAAAAAAACCAACAAAAACACTTCAAGTGCTTGAGAAGGACTGACCTATCTCTTTCTTCTTCTCAGGCAAGTGTCTTAGTAAATTACCAGTGTCCCAGAAAAATAGACAGAATACTTGTTAACAGACAGAATTCTTAAAAGAAAGGATACAAAATCAAAATTATTTCAAGTGCTGCTCCCACAAAACCAAAGGTGGATAAGGAGGCATTTCCTATTCCAGGCCCCTACAAGGAGAAAAAGACTTTGCATAACTTAATACAATACATGCAACCGTTCATAAAATTAACTTCTACCAGGACCAAAACTCCTAAGATCTCACATGAAATACTGCCTTTCTTCAATTCAGTAATGAAGGGGCATTCTGCAAGTCTCCCAACCTGGGCAAGTGCATCAGCCAGCTTTCCAACTTGAGTGAAATATATTAGTAAGACAGAAGGTTAAATGGCGCATAATTTATGCACATCATGCTGCATTGTATACATACTCCATTACTCTGGGAACTAAAACAAGAGGTCTCAAAAGACAACACTCCCAGATGTTCACAGGCAGAGCAGCCAGCACCACTGAACAACTTTTACAGCTCTGCAAGCTCAAGGAAAACAACACCAAGTTAATAAAAACCCTCCTCATGATTAAAGGTACTTCTACTCAATCTGCTCTTCTTGAAATATTTTTTATCATAAAGGAAAAAAAAAAGTCATTTTTTGCAAGAGAAATACAAACACAAGACAGGTTTTCACACTGTTTTTTAGTAAAGTTTCTTAAACAGAACATTTCTAGACCATATAGAAGTAGAAGACACCAGTAAAACGCAAACTCCAGTTACTGAATCACTGCATCTTCATAAGGATTCTGGACTAGTTTTATGAAGAACTCGCTATAACGTGACATGTAATAAATGTCTGTGTGTGCCCAAGACCAAAGCAGAGAAGGCTGAGACTTACTCATTCCAATGTTATTAAAGCAGAAGTTCTCACATGCACTTTGTAAGGGCTCCAAAGCTTTACTAAAGTTATAGAAACTGTAAGAGAACTTTACTTTACCCCTGATCCCTTTGGCATTGCAGTCTCATCAACCAACAGGTAAAGAATGTTGAGGGCAACTAGGAAGACTGAGATGGACTATAAAGAAGAGGAAACAGTCTTGTTATTTTATATATTCCAAATTTTTAAAAAGGAAACATTTATCCTCATCAGCTTCCATAAAGTTCTTTTTAAATGGTCATGAAAAGAATGTCAAGTATGTTGCTTTAAGACACATCACTCAAAAATTTTAAAACTATTCCCCCTAAGTGACCAAAGAATTCTTCATACTTTTTTGTTGGGGAAAAAGAAAAAAGAGCACAAATTCTTACCGTCTCAGTCAGTAACAAGATCATAACAGCTGGATAGACTAAGTTCCTTTCCCAAGCAGAAGCTTTTTTCCGCCGTTCTGTCCAGAAGAGTAAAACAGAAGCTTAATACTGTACATCACCTTAGAATCAAACAAGTTAAAATCATTCAGGTATCTAAAAGCTCCTGTTATAACTACAGGTAACAAAAGTAACCTTACCTTGAACCAACACCAACCAGTTCATAGAAAATACCCACCCTGAAGCACTGTACAAAGCAATGCCAAAAACATGAAGCCTCTTTAGAGAAAGGCTGAGGAGACATACAGAGGCCGATCTTTCTTCCTTGAGTACAGGCATGTTTTACCATAACATTTTTTTCCCCCTGACATACAGTTTTGCAAAGTTTAAAATACACTGAATTAAAAAATATGGTGTTTATATGTATATTTTGGTATGACCTAAAGAACAGAAGGGAATTTCAAAAATTTAAACGGCGTTTTCCTCTTACAACATAAGGCAAGAAAGACAAGACTTAACTCTCTGGACATCCTTAGCACATGTAAAAAGATAACTCAGCAACTTCTTAACTACAGTCTTAGTTTTGCACCTAACACACTGATAAATGCAAAATCCTGCAAGCCTTTGAATAAGTATGGAGATCTCTGCTGAGTGGTTGCCATTATTACCAGATGTATCACTTTTCAGTTTCAAAAGACAAAAACCTGCTAAGAAGTATTTTACTGTTCTGAAACACAATTTTACTGTTATAGAAATATTTTTTTTAAATAATGTCTTAAGATAATCCCAAATAATCATAAGCTTATTATTACATATAAAAAGACCATCCTATTGTGCTCCATCCAGGGAAGTAAAGAGTGTTAAAATGTCACTAAAATTATGTTAAAAACTAGATCACAATCACACTTCCTATTTAAATTTGTTTGTTAGAGGGGCACAGTGATTCCATGTGGTATATTTGTAGAAACTATGACTATTTTTAAGGACTGCAAATGCACAAATTTGCTTAAGAACAAACTGGAATGAATCAAGTGACTTCTACAAGCTAAACACAGGATCTTAAGATCACTTAATAAACTACAATCTAATGAAACAACAAAAAAAAGTTTATTACCTAGGTTCGTTTTCTTGCTTTTCACTTTTTCAAGCTCCCGTTCCAACTCTACTGCCTGGTATTCCACTGTGGAAGTTACACCTTTTAAAACAGAAGACAGTTATTTTATTTCAGATGAGACTAACTTTAGTACTGTAAGACACACTGTAACAATTCAGATTCAGGAAACACCATAATTAACACTTGTATCTTTATACTGCAAGTGTTTCTTTGAGACTCTCCAACTACATTTTAAAAAAAAAAAAACACGCTCAGTCAAGAACCCTCTAAATTTAGTCAAGCCAGAGGAGTTCAATACATCAGAGGTTTTACAGCGTGACTTTCTGTGATCCCAGTTTCTGTTGACCAGCTACTGCTGAACTGTCAGACAGGTCCAAAAAATGTTACGGTGGGGCAGCCTGACACAGAGTGGCTCAAATGCCTCAGTCTTCTATCTCTATATAACACATATCAAGATGGAAAGAATCTCTGGATCCCCTTCAAGGGCTTTACTATATAGCAAATTAAAGACAAAGTGGACCTTAGCCTCCAAACGAAGCAAGCTGGCAGCTCGACCTCCAGTTTCAGCTTGTACCCTTTCCTCCCTTTCCCCACTTGTTTTTCCTAAGCAAACTCAGTTTCCATACTGCCAACTTGCTTCTTGACACTTCTGCTCACATCAGATTGTCTGATGTGGTCAGTCTCTCTGTACCTGAGAGCTCCCTCTGACAACAATGACCTTCCTCACAACCACCCATGAGACTATGTCCTTTCACTTTCCTTTTTACAGTTTTCAGCACATGCACGTCACTGTTGTATAGCTCCTCGAACCAGTGGAAAACTTAAAACCATAATATTCATTCTTCTGTCACTAATTTTCTACCTACAAGTTGTTCAGTACTCTTCCTCCTTTCTCTACATGGGCTCTAGGGAACCCAACCCATTTTCCCTCTCCATTCTTTTATATATTCAACTTTCCATTCTCTTCTGACTACCTCCGTTTTCCAGTGCAAACACACTGGTTTCTCTTTATTCCAGTTCCTCTACAGACACAGCACAGTGTTCAATCAACATAAAGCTCTGAAGTGCTGACTACAGGTAATTCGGTTCTGATCTCATTATTTCTACTTTAAATTTTACTATCTGCAATCTTAAACTGGAAATACTCTTTCCAGGATAAATTAGAAACACTCTCCACTCTCATCTTTGCCCCACTTGCATCCCTTTTATTTCTGAATGATCTCACCTGAAAATAAATTAAGAGGGTTCACATTTTCCATGTTCACTCCAGGCCAATCTCACTCTGTAAAAACAATCTGGGGCAGTGACAGTTCAAGGTCTTAATAAACCCTAAGTCCTCTCTGTTCTCTCCTTTCTTAATTTACACTGAAACCAATCACCTGTTGGCCATTGCCCACCCTTGGCCTCTACTTTGATTGTGGGCTAACCTGTAGCAGTACCATGCTCCAGATACCTTTTTTCTTTAAACACTCCCTAATAAATTTGTAGGAGATTAACAGTCTTGTTCAAGCTTTTATCTCCTATCTTGATCATTTGCCTACAAAAACTAAATAGCACTTAGGTTGCTGGCACACCAGCTCTACTTTAGAGTTCAGTCTTGGCATTTCCTTGTTTTCTGCTGTCTGTTCATCCATCCAGCAATCTCAGTACAACAAGGTAAATTCCTCATCCCATCTAGCCCACACATTCTCCATATTCCAGCACAGTGGGATACTGAAAACCAAGATGTACAAGACATTTCCTTGGACTTCTAATTGGACTTCTAAAAAACTTTTACTCTTTATTTCTGAGAATTAATATAAATTTGTTCAATACAGTCAAATTACCAACAAGGTATCCAACTGTTTAAAAAATGAATTTAAAAATGCTTAATTACCTGCTCCTTTCACACATGTTTGCACATAACATAGAACCCCTGTGCTGTGCCTATACATTTATCTTTTACATCAGTGATAATGTGTATGTGGTAATATTTGCAGAGTCTTGAAATGTATGAATATCTCAAATCCCAGGACACATCAGTAAGACCTACAAATGTTGTTTTGTAACAGCTTTATTCGCTTGAAGTTCCTGCAAAATGAATGTCAGTTTAACTTCTCAAAGTTTAAATAAGCAACCATAATATGGGGGGGGGGTTTTGTTAGAAAAAGGCATTTCTTTAAAAAAATACACAAGTATAATAATTATGAAAACAAGCTTCTGTGCTGACACATTCCCTCTGAAAAAAAGCCTAAAGCTTACCATTTTATGGAATGACTAATCACTATAGTTTAAAAAAATGACAGCTATAGAGATTTGTAGAAAAAGTCCTTTAATGGCTTTTAATGGCAGGAGTTCAAAAAGTAAGAAAACTGCAGTTAGTATCTGAAATCTTCTTCTCCATAATTGTTTTAGAGATCTTTGAGGAAAAGTTTTATTCAAGATATATGTTGTCTCTCCCCCTCAAAACAAAAATCCAGAGCTCAAAACACTGATATTCATGGGACTCTTTCCAACAAAGCGTGATCTCATTAGGTCCCTATGAGAGACTTCAGGAAAAATTCTAAATCACATTTAAGTGCTGCTGTAGTTCCTCCTTAAAAGTATTAGCAAACAGGTTGCTATACAAAAGGATCTTTTACGAGAGGGGAAGGCAAAGTTTCAGATCAGTCAAAAGAATATTTGAAAAGGATGCAGCTAAATTCTTAAAAGCTCCATAACATTAGCTTTATTTCAAACACGCACAAAGTTCAATGTCAGCGCTGTCTAGCCAATAAATCAAATTGGTAGACAAGACTTGTTTGGACTAGCAATGAAAAGTTAGAAGGGATTCTCCATGAAAGCCACAAAGCAGCTCATTTAAGGTCAATTTAACGGTATTATTCTGTTTTTCTTCCAGCCCCGACATAAGATTTCAGTACCTCAAAGGAAATTGTAAGAGTATCTATTTGCATTCCCCCTAGGTGATTGGCAGTTCAACACCAATTAGTTCAAAATTACACTGTTACTAGCGTGCAATAAAAACAACACCTTTCATCTTTCTTACATAGGTAAGGATACCTTCAGAGCCAATAACTTTGATCAAGTAAGCATTTTTGATCCTACCCCACCCGTCTCTTTGGATTCAGGAAAACTAATAGCTGAAGGCAACTTTTCTCTTTTAATATAAAAAAGTCCCAGCTTTATTCTTCGACTGTAGGAGTGATGTGGGTACTGAAATATAATACACTGGAAACAAACATTTTCCCAAAGCCCAGTATCTCTTCAATAGATAAAAATACTAGGGTAGATAACACAATCAAACTTTCCCCTCCCTCCTCCTCCAATTTTCAGTTATACACTGCAGGCATTTGAGAAGGAAGAAGATTAGTATCCGCAGAGAAGATATGCAGTTTCACAGATTTGTTTTCAAATATGAAGAGATTTACAGAATACTTCAGCAACTGCATCACCACAACAGTTGTATCTATACGAAACAAGAAGGGCACCAGCTCGCACAGCTAAACTTTTGTTGTTGTCTGAAAATAGAGGCTTTGCCCAATCTGATCAGTGGAAACAGTGATTCATGTTTACACCCTTCCTATGCCTAGGCATTGTCTGAGGAAACATTAATGAGGACAGGGCAGAGCAGTGCTAGGAGTGTCACAGCAATTATTCCACCAAGAAAAAAGAAAAAAATCAGCATTGACAATCACCAAGTATTGCTTAAGCCTGAGCTCTGGTCCTCTTCTGCCTTAATAAAACTTCAACTCATTGGTTATATATATAAATTGTGTATATATTTCAGAACACTTCACTGCTAAACTGCCCAGCAGGGTTACTTAAGCACATATATTTCCACTGCCACAATTGTGGGAGAGTTCCAACTGCCATGGCACAGGAAGTATGTTGCCTAATAATTCTGCCCTGATACAGCAACCAAAATATTTCAGCAATCTATGTGTTAGGTCACAGATTGTGGTCTCTAACATCACACTACTACATTTATGGATGTAATTAGCACCACATCTCCATTTATACACATTTTTTAAAAATACAATAAACATGATAGGCATGAGTCTTCATAGCTGTGGCAAAAATGTTACCTATTTTTCTGGCATGATTTGTATGTATTAGAAAGACTTCTGGCAGAGAAGATGAAGCTTTCTATACTTGCTACATAAACGAGAACCATACTTAACATTTCTTAAATACATAATAATGCACAAAAATCTTGCAGAGTATCTTCTTGCCCTCCACCTACATGCTATACCCAAGTTTAGATTTTTATTCACACTGTAGACCAAATGATGGGTTTTCAAGCATTCCTTCAGATGCTAGAGTCAATACCATTCCCTCAGCAAGTGAAAGAGAAACATTCAGCTCCCTTTCCTGTCAAAGGACATTTAAACCCCTCATCTTTCACTGCTCAAGAGGAGGCTGGTGAGAGCTCTGCAGAGAATGGATGGATTGCAGTACCGTTTTACATTGAATTTGCTGAGAGAGCATCCAGCCTTTTGGCTAGTGGTTAGAGGAGCTACCTGCACACATCTCAACTCAAGACCCAATTAACACATGCCTACAAACACACTACATCCACCTCACAGGTGACATTATTAAATGGCAATATAAATAACTGTTGCACAGACTTCTACACAGAAAAACATCAGACAATCATCACCTAAATAATCACATTCTTCACCTGAATAGTGGAAACCATTCTGCCCTATTTTTAATAGTTACTTGAATAATTATTGGGTCATTTTTCTCTATTGCTTTTCTTATACATAAGTGCAATCACCATGACAACATAAAATAACTCTTAACATATTTTGCAGTTGCTAGCTAGCATCAAACACACAGAGCAATTATAAATGCCCCACCACAGCTTCCAAGACATTGATTGCATGCACCTTTTTGCACATCTGCATGTGTATGTATGTGTTAGTATAAAAACTTAAGCTTCCAAAACAGCAAAAGTGAACATCACATTTAAACTGAAGCCATGACTGGGTTTAGCAACAAAGATGTCACTACTCCTCCACAAATTTCAAATGCTCAAATAAAGGTATCTACCATGATCTACTGTTACCAAAGGTACCTTCCCTGATCACACAACTTGGAAAGAAGACTTACTGATATTTGAAAGAGATTGAGATGTACGACAGACAACTGAAAAGGAAGAGAGAAATGCAAGAAATTAAGAAAATTAGGCTAAAATAAGTTGCAAGACAACAGAACAATGGATTTGGTGTGACATGAATATTCTTTGATTTTCCAGCCTTAAACAAATGTATCAGAAGTGGATGGATGGCTTATCCATGCAGTTAAAAAGAGTTTAGAAGAGAGTTTGTACAACATAATTTTCAGGCTTATGGAACTGTTATTTTCTGTAATTGGTGTCTGTCATGCTGCAATACTCTAACTCTGAGAAGCCGAAGCTTTATACTGCTTTTGAAATACTTCAAAACAGAAACACCTTACCAAGAGCAAGAATGTTTTAGACTTCTTGTATTTAGTATTACATGTGTATAACTATTCTAAAAACCCTACATTATGCAGGAAGTTTATTCTCTTGTTCATAGTTCTTCAGACAAGGCTAAAATACGGTAATTTACCAATCCAAACTATTTTGCAGTAATGGTGGTGGGTCTGGTCAACTACTCAGTTTGCTTCCTCAGTCTCCGAATATTCATATATTAGAGCTGATGAACATGTTAAAATCAAAGCAAACCACACACACAAGTCAATCTTGAAAAACACGGTGAGCAATGAAATGTAAGCCTATAATACTTGTTACATGGTAAGATACTGAAATTTTCTATTTGGAGAAAAGATGCTCTGCAACAGTGAGAGCAATACTGGTGATCAGAACCAGTCCACTCTACACACTGTATCTGAAGCAGTATAAGAATAAGCATACCATTAAGCTTCCTCTGAATTGCTTCTTCCTCTAAAGTGATTATATACATCTGCTCATCTAGGTCTTCAAGGATCTGTATTGGGAAACAGAAACATGACTGAGTATCAGAGTCACTTGTTTTTCTGACTGCAGTAATCTAGTCAGATTTGTTTTGTTTTAGTAACCTATATTTTTAAATATATAGCCTACAACTTTACAATAGTGATACAAGTAAGAATTCCACAAAAGATTATTCCATTCTGATACTGGTCTATTTTTTTACTGTGAGTAAACTTTCTGTTAAGTTTTCACTTTGGGTTAAAGATCTTGTGTTCAGTTTCAATTTAAAGAGACTTAGGGAATAGAGGAAAGGACAGTGTATCTGGCGTGTACTCAAAAAATTCAAACAACTTCTAGAGAAAAAATTAACAATCTATCAACGCTCACACTTAATTTGATTTAAACAAAATTAACTGCAGATTTTGAAAAAGTATATTAAGTAGTCTCTTTTCACACAAGCCATTATTTCAGGCAAACAAAAACTCCTATTGGAAGCTAAACCCAAATCAATGTGTCTCTACCTTACTATCAGGTGCTTTAATTTTAAAGCTTACAGACAGTGAAACACTCCATATTTTCTTTGTAAATTCAGGGTTGGAAGGTCTAATGAAATGGAATGCAAGACTTACATGCATCCAAATTTTAGTAATTTCAAACCAGGAAACATAAGAGCAAAGTCACTAGAGCACTTGCACGTGGTGCAAACTTCTCCCTTCCCTCATACCATTCAGTGCAAGAACAGCAGAATATCTATATATAAGCAGGTCTCAGATGCCAACTACCTACATTTCACTCATCGAAGTGTAGCCCCAGGTACTATTCTTGTCATCCAGCCTTAGTTTGGCCTTGTATCCTTTGCTCCTGAACTCAAAACAAGCCCACACTTTTCAGGTATTTGCAAAAAAAGACTTAGTAGGCAATACTGGCAATAAATATTAATACTAGTAGCAGTTATAGAAATTGGAAAAATCAGAGGAAGGCTATACTAAAAGATGAGTTTTCTGTGGGGAAAAAAACCAAGATGTTATATAAAAAACTTTAAACAAGTACATAAATACTGATTCTAGAAACTGATGAGCTGAAATCAGAAGTATGTAGGAGTGCAAGGATTCTGAAGGCAAGTACCCTAAAGCCATTCTACCTCCTAACAGGTAGCACACGAGGACAGATTTGTATAACACTTACTGTTGGCTTCACCAGCAACTGACCCATGACTGTAAACATTCGTGAAAGTCCCACTGGCGTGCATACTGCAAAGGAAGGAACACAGTGATTTGTAAGTCAAAGACCAATTTTTATTTGGATGTTCAATGATCTATTCTACATACGACTAAGTATGGTTTTGAAGAGAACTGCAAGAGCTTCGAACTACAGTGCAAACTTTAAAACATGTTGCTATCATATGAATTCTGAACAAGACAAGCCTCTTCCAAGAGCACAACAGTGAATTTTTTGTCAGCAAGGAGCAATATATAATCTGATATCTTCAACTTCTCAAGTAATTATTTATTCAAAGCATGTGGCACCAGAGGCTATGTCTACACTAGTAAATTCAGCATTGCCAGGTTACATTCCTGGGCACTAAGACTTGATTGTCTACATCAGTAAATTGCTAACCTACCCCTGGAAGGATTTGCCCTGGGCCAGATAGCACTTTCCCAAACAATTCCCGGGCGCAGTTCTAGAGATCATGCAGTCCAGGAACCATTATCATGAGGCAATACATACACAGCCACCTTCTGCAAACTACAATTACACAGATAGAACAACACTATTTGGCCACAGCACTGGAGAACATGTCAGGCTCACTTCATCTACCAGCTGTAAGGTCAAGAGATCATGAAGCTGCTTTGCCTTGAAAACTTCAACTTCAGTTGATAGTAGGCTCAGCTACCAGATTTTAACCTCTTTTTCGGTGAAAATTGGCCTTTTTGATTGCAGCCTGTGAAGTACCCAGCTATGGCATATGTATGTTTGTTGGCCTCAAACACTGATAACAGACAAGAATTAATAAAAAACAAGTATTTAGGGAGAACAGCCTTCAAATACTGAAGTGTGTAGGAGATGGAAGGAATCTGTAACAGCATAGATGAGGACATATAGTTATAGTTTCCATCATCATAAAACAGTGTTATCAAAACAAAAGGGAAAAGCACGCAAGATTTTAGAGTGAGGTTTACATTGATTTTTCTTAACTAGAGCATTGTCTCTGTATACTGTGTATTACAGGAAAAATATAAGAGTATTCAAAAAGGCTAGCTTAAGCTAGTTTTCCTTTACTACAAAGGAAGCCTGCAGGAAGAGGAGAAACGAGAAAGGAAGGAATGCTCAAAATCATCACTGCAGTAAGCCTTGTTCATACACTCCTTCAGCAGTTAAGCCAACTTAAGATCTAATGAAGCTCTAGCCCAGCATCTACCCCCTTCCCACTGCTGTATGCTGCCCTTTCAGCTACACAGATTAACAGCACGGAGAGTCTTAAATAACTTCAGTGATTTGCTTACAAATAACTCTTCCAAAAATCAGCATTTAATCCCAGTTATTTTGGTGAACTGGTTTACAACAGCCCCAGAACACAAGCCATGCTTCAGACAAACTGCAGGGCAGATGTAGGAAGTTTTAAGCCAACTTCCCTGTCAAAAGATTCAGCAGCAGTTGTCAATCACACACACAGGAGACATTCAGAACATTATTCTTTTTACTTCTCCCTCTCCCTTCATTAAAGTAAATTTAAGAATCACCACATGCAGAGAACCTAAGGAGACTCACCAAGGTCTCTGTGATTAACACTTCAGAGAGAGATCTGCTTAGTTTTAAGAAGTTTCAAACTATTATTGCCCATTCTTTTTCTACAGTGACAGCTCTAAACCCACAAAGCCTTAAGAACAGGTGAAACCATGATGATCTAGACAGGGAGAGGTTCTGTCCCCCTCTCAGCAACTTTCTAGAACTTATCTGGGGAGGGCAGTGAAGGTTGAATTTGAAAAGTGGGATTTGGAGCCTTCCATCAGCCCTCTTATTCCCCTAAACACAGATGGCTAGGACCAGTTAGTATGAGGTTGGGTTTTTTTACTGCATTCAAGGAACATTTACTCAATATAGTACAACCTAAGTGTTCCAGAATCAATTTTTCTACTGACTTCCTACAGATATTTAATTTAAACATTGTACTCTTCTTTGCAGAATTGAGTCCCTAGTTTTCAAATACCTGCTTTAAAAAGTTAAAAACTGAAATTATTTTAGGTGAATCATAGAATAAAATCATAGAATCATAATGGTTGGAAGAGATCTTGAAGATCAAGTCCAACCACAATCTAAATCCCCCTACCATAACCTGATTTACCCATTCAGTGCTTAAATCATGTCACTAACCACTATATATATAGAATCATGAGTGAGTTGGGCAGTTCCTCAAAAGGTGAAAGTGTAGCATTTGCTCATAAACTTCAGAACCCAAACCTAACAAATTCACATCTAAATTTAAACATAAGGAAAAAATTAATTATAACCCCATTTTTCACACTTTTCTCAATCAAAAATAAAAAATAGTTTCTATAATCTTTAAAAAAAACACCCAACTTTTGGAATAATCAGGAAAATACTTACACAGAAGTAACAAGCATCCCATCAATGATATACAGGAATATAAATAGGGGAGGTAGAATTCCCAGAGGTCTGTAAATAAAATATTGAGCATAGCATTAGCTTATTACTTGTAGGCTACCTCTGTTACAAACACAACTAAATCCATTGTATTTTCAAGTATAAACTAAGAATTAGTCAGCTAATAATCCTGCAGACTACTAAGTCTCCAAGTACTTATGCTTGAAAAATATCTTCAGCTTTTATCAGCTAAGTAACTTGTTTTTAACATTTTTCATGTCCACATGAGCATGGAACTTCTCAGCACACTGAAAACTGATTTAAGAGAAAAATTTTACTGGCTAAATTAACACAGCATGTTCACAACCTGCCCAATATTCACACAGCCTTTCCTAGAAATACATTTCATTGAGAACATCTTTTTCCATAGTTAAAATTAAATTAGTGTGACTTTTTTTTAATTCCATACCATACAAAGACTCCATACTGGCAGCATCATTGTCTATGAGTGCTGAGGCCACCCATACAATTCCAAGGATAAGCAGTGCAAGAAGAATAAGCATTACAAGGGTTTCCAAAATTCGTGCTCTGATGCCCTGTGGGCAGAAGAGGGGAGGGGGAGGAAAGAACAAGAACTTTGAATCAGTTATTTTTAAACATAAGAAAAATACAAATAAATAGCAATTCTTTCTTGCTAAATACATACTCACATTTTATCATGTAGACAAAAGCATAACATGTAATGCACATTTAAAAAGCAATGCATAAAAAAAGGAAGTACTTATGGCTTTAGAGTGCCCAGATTGCATTTTTCCCCTTAAAACCACAAAAAAAGATGTTTAAATTGCATATGCCTTACAGTTCTCATTAATCTCATTATTCCATAAAGTATCCTTTATACCATATGATTTTGCTCGAGCATTTTTAAAAGATGGATTACTTTTCTAATACTTTCAGCTAAGAAAGTGGATTAGCAAATTTTTATCTATGACTCCAGTCAAGAGAATGGAAAGCCAATTATGGCAAATGGCCAAATGGCCCAGCAAGCATTAAACCCTGCACAGGTACAATCCAGCAATTTAGTTAAAATCCATTCAACTGCAATTGCTTCTGCACCATTCCTCACAGTCTTCAGAGCCCTCAAGTGCACGGTCGCAGTACTGCCTGCTCAGTCTGCCCACACCACACACAGCTGCAGCCTCAGCCATAACCACCACCCTTGCACATTCCGTGCTGAATGAAGCATGTACCTCTCATTTACAACACACACAACTCCCAGGCCTACGTGGTTACACATCACAGCCTTTGCTCAAGTCTAAAAATGTAACAATGCTGTTAAGTGTTTGATTTGCACATGTTTGATTTGCACATGTACACCCACAAATACATAAATCATATTTATTTTTTGTACTAGTGTTTTTAACTTTCTTCAGACATCCTTGCCATTAAGGACCATCAGATTACTTTTCAAATAACAATTTTAATTTATTTTTCTTCATTTGCCAGCATATAGTTCTACAAATAAAGCCAATCCCTGGCTTTTCACTCAGGTCCACCCCAACTTGGGCATATTCCACTGAAAAGTCTACTTCATAGTTGAAAGTAGAAAGTTTGGTTTACTTGATAATTTGTCTACTTTTATTACTTCTTCCATCACTACTTAAAACAAGAGGATAATCTTTACATGACATTTGCCCTGAAAATTATACTTCCTACATAACCACTGCATCCAACCATGAATAAGGAAGACCTCAGGCACCCTAACCGTGAGCACTGCTATCTTCTAGCACACCAGTTCCTCTCCCCCATCACTCCTCTGCAGAGCAGCTAAGGTACCACAAAGGAAAAACAGACAAAAAGAGACATTCAGAAAATTCCCCTTAAGGCTTAAATGGGCAGATTAAGTCCAGCCCCAGAAAGTATCTCGAACTCCAAATTTCAAATTAATAGTAGCATGAGTAGGGTATGGACTTATTCCTAGAAAGTATTTTGTGGCTTTGAGGTTGTTAGAAGTTACTAAAATGTTATTTTTATAGTGCTCATAAAACAGCTTTCAGTCTTCCAGTAGTTATTTTCGATGTGAGCATCTAAGCCAAATATATGTATTTGAAGATTAAATAGCCATATGTTTAACATTAAAGTTTTTAACTTGAGCAGTAAGTTACCAGGAAACAGATCACAGCCTAAGTACTGAGCACGGATATAGAGCCTTCACTTAACAACAGAAGAAAGTCATAGGTTTAGAAGAAAACCCAAAACATTCAAGGATGCATGCAGAGGAATCTGCTTCAGGCTTTCCAGAAACCTTGAAGACTCCTTTTCTCTCCCAGGCAGAGGAACATACAAAGCTAGTTTCTGGGTTTCTGAAAGCCTTATCCACAAAAGTGGGTTCCTTACTTCCCTACTATGAGACACATACACAAATCTCAGTCTCTCTAACAAGTTTCACAGCAATAGATTCTTCTGGACAAACACAGAAAATAGTTCCTTTTACATGGTGACTCAAACACCAAGTCCTCCTCCCTTGGATGGAGTAGAACCAGTGTCAAAACATACAGGCAAGAAACACACTGTGAAGGAGACAGTCAACTGTAAATAACATTTTTCACATTTACTGCAAGTGTTCTCTGAAGACAGGTAAGAGTAAGATATTGAGTAACACACTCTCTAAAAATAAGAGATGACTGCAAAAAGTCCTTGGAGGTGACCATTGCTTTTGAAAAAAAGTACCATTGGCACAAACTCTAGAAAAAGCCAGTCAGTCACTTAACAAGCCTTTGACTTTTTTTTGTTTTCATGCTAGTTTGAATAAGCATTGATTCTCAGAAAATTGTATCAACTCTCACTACTTGATACAATTCTCACTAGTTAGACGCATGTGATACATCAAAAATACTGCAGTCTCATGTATGAGTCCTAAAAAGCAGGACTGACAGGTCATTCTGAAGGCAGAACAATTTTTATATTACACAGCACACACACACAATAGGATTCACACACTGATGATCAGTTAAAAATAGTAAAAGCGTAACATTTTTAAGAACTTCAGTCAAGTGACTAGTGACTGTCACAGGAACTAATGAATATCTAGTAACAGTCCAAGACTTTAAAAAAAAAGTTAATATGCTTAAAGCATATAGGTAAATACTTAATATCCATTAGGCACTCATAAGACTGTTCCCTATTAAAACATTAATGTTCCAAGTACATTAGTTCACACTTACATTAGCGTATCTGTCAAATAGCTGCCATTTGTAAGGAATGAAAAGGTAAAGAACTTCCCCGCACACATGCATAGAAAATTTCTGGAAAGCCACAGAACAGTTGAGATGTGAAGAGATCTCTGGAGGTCATCTTGTCCACACACACAAACATCCCCCTCACCTCAAGCAGGGCCACCTAGAGACAGTTGCCCAGGGCTGTGTCCAGGTGGCTTTTGACTATCTCCAAGGATGGAGATTCCACAACCTCTCTAGGCAACCTCTCCCAGGAAAAAAAAAAAAAAAAAAAAAAGTGACCCTGGACATCCTTACTACTTTTTATTTCTGCGGAAGGGAGCTTTATTCAGGTGAACAATTTAAAGCTTGAACATTATCAGAAGCAACATCATTTATTTAAGAGCTAGGCAAAAATCTATATGCCTGACTTTGAAGACAGAGAGGAAAAACTAGGTAAGCACAATCAACTTTTCATTTTACTTCAATGAAAGCAAGACAATGCAAATAAACCTTGAAAGTTAATGCTAAGTTGTTTTTTCTGAGCAAAAAACTCTTCACTAACATTTTGGTTTTGGCTTAAAATTTCTTCTGCGAGTCATTTCACTTCTCTCTAACAGCCCTATTGTATAACTCAGATTTCTCAGATGAACTAAACATCACGGCCTATCTTCGTGGTACAGAGGATATTGTCACTTCTACTGTTGAACTTTTTTAATCCGTTTACTCCTCACATTTTTACACAAAAATAAGCATTAGTCTGCATTTTCAAGACAGCAACAATCCCATCTACACCTGGAGATTTCAAACCAGCTTCTAAGAGTACAGTTCCTGTTTGTGTTCAGCCTATACTATCGTACCTGCCTTGAGCACAGAACTAAAAAATGAGTATATCAAAATACATGTAGCATAGGTAGATAGGACTACTTCAAATTAGCACCTGTACACATGTAAACACAGGGGCAGGTAAGGGAAGAGGTGGGGAACAGTCACAAGTATTCCAATTCCATTATTTAATAAGGAAAAATTGCCCCATGTACTCTTATGATCTCTGCTTAACATTCCTATGGAAATTAAACTGACTATAAAAAGGAATGGGAAAATACTTTGTAATTTTAGCTTTCTATATTGTATTTGAAAAGGAAAATTAAGTTGCCTAAGTCTTCATCTAGTTGTCTTTTCCTAATGGTTATGACAGGCAAGAACAAGGGAAGTCAGCACTATACAACCTACCAACTTGCATCAGGTTTTTCAGAAAGTTGTTCTAGATCTCAGCTTTCAAACCTGCCCTTGATAACACAAATACTATTTCATTCTTATTGAGTCCTTCATTATGAGCAGAAAGCATATATCACAAATTCACTGTTTTATGAATTATTTTAACGCAATTCCATGTGCAATTTAACCTGTTTTAAGGGAGGAGGGATTTTTAGTCTCCAAATGAAGCACGGATCGCACAGTAAAGAGCCAGAAGGACATGTCCAGGACACTGACACAATGAGGAAAAGCGCATCTATGCTATGTTCTAGTATTTAAAGAAAAAAAATCAAACAAGATACAGACCGAAACAAATTATAGATTTCTATACTGCTTATTAAGGGGGGCATAAGGAGAACAAGCTTGACACCACAATCAATTAAAATATCAAACTCAGAATTTGGTACAGCATTAACTACATAGCCTTAAATAACACTTCCTTGCCATAGACTTATGGGATGAACACAACCATTGCCTTAACTAGCAATAAAAACCTTCCCCTCCACCTCAGGCTAAATTGTGTTGTTTCTAAATACAGTGATAAGACAATTCTAAAAGAGCAGCGTAAGCTCAGACAATCCACTTGGCTTTATTTTCAGTCAGACAAGCTGACCCTTGCAGTACTCCTATTAGCATATCATTTTTAAGGAGGTCAAATCCCTTACATTCTCTTGGCCAGTTACTGCTGGGATGCTGGTTAAGCTGGAGATGTAACAACTACAACAAAAAACCCACCAATATTTAAAATCTTTTTTACGGTGCTACAAACTATAGAATCGTATCATAGAACGGTCTGGGTTGGAAGGGACCTTAAAGATCAGCTAGTTCTAGCCCTCCTGCCATGGGCAGGGACACCTCCCACTAGACCAGGTTGCTCAGAGCCCCACCCAACCTGGCCTTGAACACTTTCAGGGATGGGGCAGCCACAACTTCCTCGAGCAACCTGTGCCAGTGTCACACCACCCTCACACTAAAGAATTTCCTCCTAATGTCTAACTTGAATCCATACCTTTTTTCAGTTAAAAACTGTTCCCCCTTGTCCTCTCACTACAAGCCCTTGAAAAAAGTCTCTCCCCAGTTTTTCTGTAGCTCCTTCAGATACTGGAAGGCCACTATGAGGTTTCCCTGAAGCCTTATCTTCTGCAGGCTGAACGGCCTCAGCTCTCTCAGCCTGTCCTCCTAAGAGATGTACTTCATCCCTCTGATGATCTTCATGGCCCTATAATCTGATTGAAATCACAACTGAACTGCTTATCATAAAATCAGGGAAAAAACTGGCAGATTATATCCAATGACCTCTTTTTTTTCCTAAACTCAAACTTTCCCAGCCTAACCTCAACAGCTCACCTACACCTTTACTCACAGTACCTACCTATCTACCTACCTACCTATCACAGTACCTAGTATCTACCTAGTTCTTTAACATGAGCACTTAGCCAAGTCAAGTATTTTGGTAAAGAAAGGATGTTTAATACATCAAAATCCCAGCAGCCAGGGACTTGCCAGAAACCTAGTCATATCTGACATCTTCTCTGCACACTAACAGTGCAGGGAACAAAAAATAAAAGATGAACAAAAAGAGCATCTGAAGCTCTCAAGGTATGCCTACAAATAAAAGCAAACACATTCTAAGGAACTTGTAATTTGTACAGCCTTAAGAGATACCTAACTCTCAGACTTAAACTCAATTCAGAAGATTTTATGTTGTTTAATCTTCAGTAGACCTTAGGGTTCATGTTTCCAGAAAAGCCTGATTTTAGCAAAAAAAAAGTTTTAATTATTCTTGAAATGTTCTGACAGATTTTTAGTTGCTTCTTTAGAAGGAGTAATCAAATCTTACCACATTTCTTTCCTATTAGGATTAACATACATAAGTCATCCTGGATGATAAATATTCAAAACATACTGAAAACCAGCACATGGCCAAAAAAAGGTAATTCTTCAGCTGACAATCCCAATGAAATGGCAACAAGAGTCCTGGGGTTGACACTGTGGAAGACATGGTTACCTTCCAAGCAGTGACAACCCTGTGCCAGAAACTCAAAAGTCATAACCTTTCGGGAAAGAATGATTACATAAATTAAAGCAATCAAGCCATTCTTGGCCAATTTTTGCTCTACCAGTTGATTAGGAACACAAATATTATCCAGCAATTTAAGCATAATTTTTAATGCTTTCTAATATGACAAGGATTTTACCATGTATTTATAGATACCCTTATCAGTAGCTGTTGTGTTTTAACACTGATGGAAGAGGAAAAAAAAACTTGCTATGTGCTATTTCCTCTTTCTGTAAGAGGCAAAACTGGTAAAACCAAAGAACTACAGCCCCACCCCTACCTCAAGAAAAACACATTTATTTGCTTTAACATTAGTTGGCTATAATGATTTTTATGAACAAATTATTAGTTCCTTTAAGAACTACATTTTTGGAACATCACCAATGTACAACATGGTTTGGCTTTTGTTAATTCTACATCTTAATTTGGTTGCAAGTTGTGCAGGAAAAAATAATGCATAAAAATATTATCAGCGAAATAAAAATTACAGCATGTTACACACAAAGCCAGAGAGTCCTAACAAAGTTTCTATGGTGCTGAATATTTGAACACAGTTCTGTGCTTGGACTTCGTGACCTCTTGCAAGGTAGGTAAACATTACTTTTTACACCAGGCCCCGACCCATGGGGAAAGCCTGGGAAATATTTCTGCAGTCATGACACATTTAAAATACACACAAAGCCTATTGTTTCCATGTGACAAAAAGGAGTCTTAGTAACCTTAAGATTTTTCAGCGAGAGGCTGCCTGCAACAAACATGCATGCTCACATCTGCAGAAAATAAACAGTGGCATTAGGAATTAGAGCAGGTATGCGGTTGGAGATATTACATAGTAACATCAATTACATTTTTAGCAGGCAATGCCCCCTCTATCTCCATTTGTGAGCATTAATGAAGAGATGAGCTTCAAGCATTCTAACAATTGCTATAGTCAGAACCCGTGCTCTGAGCAATCTCTGTTCCGACCTATGCAAGGCAGTGCAGAAACAATTTTAAGTTAAGGGGACCCATTTTCCAGGAGCCAACATGGAAACACATACTACATTTAGCACACTGATATTTAATCACAAGGTCATTACCCTGAGACTACCACAAATTACTAAGTCAAAAATAGAAGATGTAGTTCTAGGAAAGTTCCATTAATTTTGAAAATGTAGAACCCAATGACTCAGAACCCTCACAGAACAGACTAAAAAAAAAAAATGTAATCAAGAAATCATATACTCAGGCATCAGATACAAGCATGCAAAAAACGTTTCCTGCCAGTGCAAGAACCAGACTTCAGAGTGTAACCAGTGCTGAGTGTGTCTTCCATCACAGAATCTTGCCAGGCTGTGAGGATTTTAAGATTAAAATGAACACTTTTCATCACAACTCAGTGAGTGTATTTTGAAGTTTATGTGTATTTTCTACAGATACAAATCTTAAAAATTCATAGTCACTTAACATTCCCAGCATTTTTCAGCTGGTTTTCCTGTTAGTATCTTTTTGCAAATGATTTCTCAGTGGTTACAAGTCTGTCAATGGAGCAAGAGGAGCTGAAATCATGTAACTGTATAGAATTTAATAGTTACACAGTATAAGTAGCAAACCACAGAAATTCCAAAGTGACACTAAGAATTGGAGAAAGAAAACAAAGTTAACGGAACATGATGGAAAAAAATCATTATTAATTATGTGCACGTTGGCTAAAGACATTTACCAATAAACATCAGGGCTATGTCTGCCAAGTTGGAAATGAAGAACTAAAATCACACACGTAGAGGTAAAAAAAAAAATAATTCTTTTGTTACTGAACTGGTGAAGAGGACATCTCTTCAGGATGCAGTACACCCACTGGAGTGACTCCTCTGCCAAAGAAAAGTTAGGCCCTCTTCTCCAGTGTCCCAGAAGAGTACCCAAACCACAGTGTTACAGTATATTTTGGGGTCCATATCTGTCAAACTTTCCTGTTGACATCATTGCATGCAAATAACTGGTTTTTATTCCAATCACAAAATGCAGGTATGCAAGTTATCCGTCTTGATTCTTAGGTTATTTCAGAGAGTTATCTCTAACTTTTTTTCCCTAAGGATCTATTTGATTATGCAATACAAGACAGTCTCCAGTGAGAAGTTCATTTATTGCCTGAGCAATGAGGCACTGTTTCAAATATATGAATTCAAATTACTTGAGAAAAGGCTCTTCCACATCCAGGTATCATTTTTTGCATATTTAATATATTATAAAAGCATTCCCACAAAAATTTTCAACTGAAAACATGCCAGCTTCTTAAAATGAGGGAAAAGCTAGACAGAATAATCAGAGAAAATGCAAATACCTACTAGCTGGAAGAAAATAACTACAGCCTTAAAAAAAAAAAAAAAAAAAAAACCACAATCCAAACTTTTTGGGAGAAGGGAAGGAAAAAATTAATAGACATAGTAAAATGATTACTATCCCAGTGCTGTCCCTTTCCCCCACAAGTTTCATCTGTTGTTCCATTCACTAGCCCAGCTCTCAATGATTAGGTCTTAGACGCTCCATTCCCTCCACCTACCAAGTTTCCCAGACCTTCCAGAGCCACCTGCAACAACAACATAGGAACTGTGGGATTTCTGATGCTATGAGTCTAATTCTAATCATATACTCTTGGATCAGAAAGAATCTTTCCTGCTAGACTGGAGTGATAGAAAGAGATATTTTCCAAGTTCTTTGTAGCTTGGCAGAGGGTTAAGATAACTAATGCAAAAGTATAAAGAAAGACTTGGAATCTGTGATTGTGTTTCTGGCAGAAAGAAACCACATAGTTCCCAAAAGCAAATAACACAAGAAACATACAGGTCACTAATGAAGGTCTAAAGTAAAAATAAATCCTAAGGTTTTTTTGGTGTCAACATCTATCGCCCTGCAAGGGTCAATAAAAATCAAGAATACATCACACTTCCAGGAACTCGCCAAAGTGCCAGACTGCTGAAGTTCCTCTTAATAAGCTGGGAAATCTTTCAGAAAGCTACATCAAAATAACTAATACTGTTTCAAAAAAAAATAAAAAGAAAGAAAATAGCCAGCAATGAGAGACACTCCTTGGTCCTCCTTCCTTCCCTCCTTTGTAAACAAATTGTTGGTTGCCTTACAAATCCTCACTCCAAATGCCTTAGCTCCTTCCTTGCATTATCAATTAAGATTAAGTCATTCTTCATATAGTCTAATTCTTAATGAGGAGTATTTCCAGCAAAACTAAGTAAGTAATACAGATTCAAGGTCTAAATATCACATTGCTGGTTATCAATAATTTTAAAAACCAGTGTTTTTTGAGAGGGAATCAGAAGTGGTGCTTACCTAGAAAAGCCTCATTTAGTAAAGGAAGCCTATTAGAAAATTATTTCATGCCTTTCTATGATTAAGAGATACATATGTATTAAATCTTGCCACTATCAATATAAAATTATATGGCAATTTTTCTGTCTGTAATTAAAGTGACATTTCTACTAAATTATTTTATATGAAGTAACAGAAGTGCATAAGAAGACTTAAAATAGCATGATTTTGCTTGTCCTGCAACGTCACTGTTCAATGTCAATGAAGATTTGACTGAAAACACAGATAAATATGAAAATATTCAAATTTCAATATAATATTCCTGATGCATAAACCAACCATTTTTAGAAAACAAATCACCATGCTCAAACAAAAACAGTAATAATTTAATGTTCTTACTGTTTAGCAAAAGAAACCCAATGATTGAGAGGGAAAGGTGCTCCCATTGCCTTCTTAAAGGCTCTTACTCAGACACACCACATTCCTAGAGGCATCTGCCTTTTCCCACTGACTAAGAGAGGGGGCTTCTAGATCTCCTGAATTACAGCCATTTCAGGGATCCTGCACATGTGAATACTTACTTCTTTCCCAAAGGATGGCAAAGTTTTCTAGTTTAAATGAAACAGTTATATGAATTTTATTATAAACTGACAATTGAAAAATTGAAATACACGTAAGGGTTTTTAGATATATAGTTAGTATATAGTTTAGTATATGGTATAGTTACAATCTACCACAAACAGAAGGGTCTATAGAGGGCATTAAGAATGCTCTAACCAAACAAAATTTTAAAACTACTCATTTCCGCCTAAAATAAATATATTTTAAAAAATACTTTACAACCCAGTGTTTCAGTTTACATCGATGAAGAAATTCAAGCTTAGCATTGATAGCTGTATGATCTGTGCACTTTACAAGTACTAGATGTATTTAGTATGTATATTTTTACTCACACAGAACTCCATAAGTTATCTAAAAATGCAAATAAAACCAGTAACATAAAAACTACACTGAATTTATTCACTAAGAAACAGCAAAGAAAAATATTCACACTTATTCCATTTGCAGGCTTCTGGCTACACGTTCAAGCTTTTAGCAAAGAACTATGAAAATTCCACATAACATAAGCATGCTAAATGCAGCAGAGATGTACATGTTCAGAACAAGGTAGGAGTGGGGAAAGCACCAAAGTTCAGCAATGCATTTCATTCCTGGCTCAGATGAGGTGCAAAAATGTAACACTCCAGTGCTAGTTTCTGAAACTAATTAGTTTTACAGATTACTTTATTTACTCATATGCAAGAGTTGTCTAATACAGTTTCTCAATGTGCTAGAGGTAACAGTCAGAAAACTACACTGAAACAACACTAAGTGTGTTTGGGATTTGCTTTGCATAGTGTTTTTACCCCAATATTATTAATAGTTCTTGTTTCATCTTGTTACTTTGCTAATTTCCATAGCTTGAATACATTAAAATGTTTCAAGAACACAGACTAAAAAAAAAAAAAAAGCAATTATAATCCCAATCCCATAAACTGCTGCAAAATGGCTGAATCACTGCTCAGCTAATGAAGTTGCAGTGAGGCAGGTAGTGCAGAAAAGCTATGCCAAGTAAAATATACCATTAGCTTATCTCCTGTTACTCTATGGTTTGTAACTTACACTGAGGCCTCTTTAAAAGAAGGACATTCTAATTTATGGAACCAACCAACTGACATTTAAGTACTTAAATGAAACAAGCACAGATCACATCTCATCACATCTTGATCCAATGTGTGCAACAGCCAACATCCACTTATTTCCCGCTCAGCTGTCCCACATACAGAACTGTTACATATATTCAGAGATCTCCTTATGGTAAAATAAAGAGACAGATTTTTGTATATAATGTCCCCAACAGAGTTAAGCAAGACATCTTATAAAACCCTTACAAAATGTCTAATAAAGCTATAAAAGACATTCTTCATCAACAGCCACAATTTTCTCTGTCCTAACCACCAGTTCTTGAATTTCTCTTTAGCTTGGTCTTATTGAAACATAACAAGGCCTTAAATTGAAGAATACATGCATATTATACACCTAAAAGTTGCTGTCTTGCACAACTTTTGCTCCTTTCTAAATGCAGACACCAAATACATTCATTATACATGCTGAAGTCGAGGTTTTATAACATGAAAACTAATATAACCATTATTTCCAACCTCTTTTTTACACACCCGTAGTAATTTTCGTGCTCTATCTTTGCCATAGTCATTATGAAAGACAAAGACATCCCTGTAATACTTTTACTGACAAAGCTATTGTCAACTCACAGTATTTTCTAATTTAGTTATATACGCCAATCACAGTCCTCAGAAGCAGGCCATACATTCATATAACTCCTTTCAGACTAATTTGCTGAGATACACCCTTGAAGCAAGACATTTTCTTTACCTCTGCAGAACTGCAAATAAAGGACCTCACAGCATAAAATTTATTCTAACATGTTTTCAGAGTTCAGCGTAGACACTTGTCAATGTGATGTGCTAACCAGTAGGCTAAATATCCTCATCTTCCATTTCCTGCCATTTTCAAAGTTCTTCTCCAATTGACTATTAGATGTGCCTGCCCTCTACATTGTTAATTATAAACACACTCCACATTTAGCTGCATATGTGCTACTACTGAGACTTCAACAGAAGCTGGAAACAAACAGTTCAGATTTGCAGCGTTCTTAACGCAAGATTCACTGTTAAATACCACCCTTAACTATCCACCTTACATCTTACAGATTATATTATGGGTTTGTGTAACTGTGAATTAGATTTGATTTTGTCTTAACAGGGAGGAGTTAAAACCCTGATCAAGCTACCTGATAAATGAGAATCCTAGAGTCCTAGGATCAGCTTCTAAACACAACAAAAAAGTCTAATAAGTATGAAGTGGTGTCATTTTAAATTACTCCAGTTTAAAGAACTGGACTTCATATCTGAACTTAGGATGTTAGCTTATGTCAAAAATACAACACCAAACAGCTGCTTTTGATGTGACTGATTAAACAACTTTTGTCTCTGGTATTACTAATAGAAAGAGTAAATGGGTTGTAATATAATGTACAATAATTTAGTTACATACTAGTAAACGTTTCATGGAGATCTAAGCACTAAAATCTCTGTTCACGCTGAATGATTTTATAGACAAATAAATATGAGCTTAAATGCCAAATAAACATCTACTGGTAACAGAGTACCTCAAGACTATTTGGTGAGCCATTGGTTAGGGCACACAATGGCCCACTGGTACTGCAGTTGAAAGTACATGCAAGCATAAAACATTAAGTTCAAATGCTGTTTCCAAACAAGATTCAAAGCTCTTGCACTTTCCAAATCACTTTTACAGAAAGATCATGACCAATTTAGAAAACTGGTTTTAATTAGGTATACCCTCATATTAGAAAGGATTTCCATGCCAACTCCCCTGGTATTTTGTGTAACAGGAAAAATTGCTTTCCAGGGAATACTTCTTGAGATTGGCAAAAAAACGTTTCTATAAGTAAATAACTAACTCTGAACGTACTTCCTACATTGGCTTCATCACGTACTGAAAGTGCATTCTACAGTACTCTACACCTACAGGTAAATCAGAGTTCTATTGGTACACACAGCAAGGCTGGGGAGTATGCAGCTTTTCTATGTGGAAAAATACAGAAACTAGAATCTCCATACTGACCGAGGAAAAAGTGGCAGATTTAAATTTTACTGATGTTTATTACTACATTCAGTTACCTAGAGTTTGCAAATACAGTGCACTGCAAGACACTAGAAACGTAAGTTTAGTTCAGTCTTATTACATAGTAACATGACTAGGAAAAGCCATTTGTATTGATAGAGTGTTTCAAATTAAATATCAAGGAGATGGAAGACATACACACCATGGCTGCTCAGCAAGTTAACAGCAGCTTAACTATACAGCAAAAAAAAAGTTTCAAAACCTGCTAGGAACGGTGTTTTTGCAAAGCTTCAATGTTTTGGGCCCGCAAGTAAGTCATTTTACTTACAAAACACATGTTCCAATGAAAGAGGGGAAGGAAAGAAATCTGCCTTTGACACCAGAAACCACTGTATTTCACTATTTGGAAGTGAACCCCTACATTACACTTTACTTGCATGGGCTAAGCTGCAACTGCAGTCATGACAGCCAAATTTTTATACAGTAGCAAGCTCTGAGCAATAAACTGTTCTCAACGCTGGCCCACCTCACCTGCCTTAAGCATAGGAATAAACTCCTACATTTTTAAGTGGTGTTTTTATTAAAATAAACTCAATGAGTATTTAGGAAGAGATGGCAAGGCAAGCAGATGGAGAGACTAGCTGACACATAACAATAGCTGGTGAAATATTACTCTTATTTTCTGTAATAAACACCAAGATCAAAACATTATGCAAGTTAAATTTCCTTGAAAGGTTCCCAGCAGGAGTTTTCCTTTTTGTTTGTGCAATACGCGATTTCCTCTCACCCACAAAAAACATACCAAGAATGTGCATGTGCCACTAACACTAAGCAGCACTTCCTTAATCACTCATTTCCAACAATTTATGGATGATCAGTGGCAAAAACGAGCAAAAATAATGAAAGCATGCAATGAAAGCTCATTGAGACAAACCGGCTTGGACTTCCTACTCATTTCTGTGTGTCTTTAAGATGGGGGTCTGATACAAATTAGCCACTGGGAAAAAAGTCATCTGGTCATAAAATACAGTACAGGGTCACTTTTATGTAAGTTTGCCAAAAGGGACATAAACCAGGACAATTTCAAACTGTGACACAGGATAGAAGTATATTAAAAAAATCTTTGTTCCTCCTCCATTGTGCTGTCATGTTGCTCAGCTTTATAGACATTCTGAGCACCAGCTCTGGCCTCTTCGCTTCCACCTGGTCTACCTAATTAATTAAGCAAGGAAGTTACCTCAAATTTTTGTACTATTTGTTTTTATTATCATGCACTTCTTTTGATGTTCCAGGAGTTAACCTCTTAATCCACAGACTCTGTGTGTTGTGTTCTGAACATTCTGAGATGTCTGGATAATTTGGATAATTGGTCAGGATGTTGCTGTCGCTCATGTTAAACTTTATGCCATGACTTCAAGTTCAAAGATCAGTATTAAGGTAAAATACTTCATAAAGCCTTTTTAAAACTCTACACTCGTGATTACGCAATACCTAGTTATTCCAGTTTCTCACGGCGGTAAATTGCACTATTTGTATTTTCTTACAAGGAAATTACTCCTGAACATCTTTATCTTTGTCAACATCAAACAAATACAAATTTCAGTTGAAATTACATCAAGAGAAAGCATATTTTAAGGTCAAGAAAAGGTATAGCAATTAACTCCTCAAAAACGCTTGCCTCCTTCACGCAGCAGCACCCATGTAATTTTCTGTGCAGTTTGTTATTGCACATGGAAACATAAGCCCTGTGAGCTACAGATGCCCAACTGCAAATATCACAATTTTCCTTTTTTGGAGAGAGGCAGACAATGAGGTTAATTCTGACATTAATAAACTTGGCTGACACCTTTGCTTCATAACTGTACTACAGATTTTGAGAACGCCAGTGACAAAGAACTGAGAGTATCTAAACAAGAAATAAAACTTTATGCACAGACTCTACAAAGGAAGACAAAGGATATAGAAAGATGTGAAAAAGTTTTTAACACCAATGCAGGAGATTAAAGCTATTTCAGGTATGCCAATAACTCAGTTAGTGGCACCGGCTAAGGCTTAATTACCACAACAAACTCCCAACTACTTCAATAGTCTTGAAAAATCTAATTCACGAATGCGCATGAAAAAACAGATATGCATAAATACACACTTGGCATTTACACATATACACAGGAAGATACACATATACACACAACATACACCAGCAATATTACTTTTATAATTATTATTCTGATAAGAAGTTTGCAGCTGCCGTTAAATAGAAATTAACTATAGCAAGGAAGAGAACTTAAGCTCTTTAAAAGGCATAGTCAACCCCCTTAAGCCCAAAATGCCCCTTCTGAATTATCATAGTGGTTGTAACTAAAAACTAGGCAGAGAATCATTTTGATTTTCAGGAGAATACTGCATCCCTCCATAGCAAGTGCCTAATTTCTTTATTTCTCTCCTCTGCACAATATGCAAGTCCTTGGTTGTTTTAAACTGTTGCCCTAGGAAATCAAAAAGGCCATGTGCCATTGAGAAAGTATACTAGCAACCAAGAAAAAAGCCATAGAAAATTGGAAGATGGTTAACCAAACTCATTCAGATTCAAGAAACTTACACAATTAAGGGGGCAATACTTCCTTACAAGAACATGGAAGGAAAGTTATACAAAGCTCACAGTAGTAACCTATGAGCTATCTGAAATATCATAGCTTGTAAGAAGTACACATTGCAGTGAATAGATAGAATCTACTTCTATTGTTTAATATATGATCAACTCTCAGATGGCTAAAAACATTGGGGGTTAGGCCCATATGTGATAATTATTAATATTACTGCCATAATTTAAGCTGAACACAGAAACCCATTAAAAATGTTAAAGTCCACTCAATTTCAGAACTGAACCTCTTTTAAAAATCATTCATTTTCTTAAAAGCCAACACGTAATTCTTGCTTGAACACCTCCAAACAGATATCTTGACTGTGCACACTTAAATCTTGAGTGACCTATTTATTCATTACAATGAATTCTGTGACAAATTCAAGATGACCTGCAGAGAAGCTTACACTGGAATAGCCTTTCTATCCAAGCTCTGAGCTGAGCTGGGTGAGTATCTACAATCAGCTGCTTTCC
>NW_009970726.1:11792881-11804220 GCF_000747805.2 Chaetura pelagica | reverse complement strand
TTTCCCTACTCCTTGCATCAAACTCCCAATTGAAACATTACATACTCTGTGCCAAATCTCCTTACTGCATGTCTTCACATTTACAGTAGATCACTCTTCTCTTAAATGCCACAAGTTTTGCCAAATATACCAAATGTTCTTCTCAATTGAGATCCGTAAAATCTGGTTTTGCCAGTTATAGCATTTGAATGATTTTTTTTCTCCCTCTGGCTCATTAGTGTGATGTGACAAATGAAAAATACGACATTTAAAAAAACAAAAACAAACTTGCACAAGTATAATCACAATCAAAATAATCTTAAAGTACCAGAGCTCTACAAGGTAATCATGATCTCAAAAGCTTCTCTGGAAAGAGATAAGCAATGTGCCAAAATCTAAGGAAAGTAAAAAAGATGGGAATTACCTTTCATGGGTTCTAGAACTGAAAAGCCTACATGTAATCGAGAGTTCAATTATGCAGAAAATCTCCCAGATTCTAATTACCCTATTATATGATGTAACTCTTTAAAACTTATTGCAAGTAGAGTAATTTATGCGCATCAGAATTTGTATGGAATGGCACACTTAATTTTCGCTATCAACTTAGTCCAGAAGTGGCATTTGCCAATAGGTAGGGTGTGATACTAAAACATGACCTAAGCTACCTCCATAAAAAAGCAAAACTCAAGCATCAAAAATCACCTTTCCTGACATCTGCAGACAGATTATGGTTCTATCTCATCTGGAGTTACAAATGCTTCTAAGTGTAAACATGCAAAGGTGATTTTATTTATGCTGGACGGGTTTTGTAGATAGGAACCATTATAGGTGTAGAAGTTATGCTGTAACAAGGGAAGTTTTATGTAAAGTGCAAGTTTAACACAGCTGAGATACACAAGTCATCTGCCGGAGACACGTAAAAGTCAAGGGAACACACCAGCAGTACCATATATGTTACGTAAATTGAGAGAATCTTGGGTTTCAGTTGGACTGCACAAGACACAAAACCCACTAAAATCAATTACCTACATACTTTAGAGTCAAACCTCCACCTGAAAATTAAAGTAACAAACTGAGTTGTTGAAAGTTTCCTCAGCCTTATAGATACCTGAAGTGAAGGAAGGAGAGGAGAGGTTTTTTTCCAGCCAAGTAGGGTAAGTAGTGTTAAACACAGTATGGACAGTACACAGACCAATACCAACTCCTTTGAAGTCATTAGGTTGGTTACCCAAACTTATAACTGAAGTAGCCTGGATACACCTACAGCTCAGTCAAAGTAACACTGACATAACATCACTGAGCTCAGACAGACTACCCCAAGCAAGTATTTACACAATCTCGGTTGGGTCCTTCCTGACAAAGCTATATCGCTCATTATATGTAACCTCTGGGTAACTTCAGCAATAGAATAAAATCTCTTCCTTCCCTTTATTCTCTCCAAATTACAATTTTTCTTCAAGCTGTACTTTTTAAGTGTCTTCTTTGCTGTCCTTTGTTTTCACTCTTAACTGTCCACACAAACTCTAAAATCCAAAACGGATGCAGCACTTGAGTTTTCCCCAGGAGCAAAAATGGCAACTTCATCACCTCCATGACACACTGCTGTCAATGCAACCAGGAATTATAATTTCCTTCCCACCACAATCATCCCCTTCTTGATTTATATTACATAAAATGTACCAATGACTCATAGTCTTTTGCATCTATATTTAATGCATTTCATTTTCCTGATTTCAGACCATTTTTCAAGATCCTTTGCTTTCTAGTAACTGCTATCCAAAGGGTGTGGAACTCCCTAAAGGGTAGTATCATTAAAAACAAATGTGTAATCATTTGGATGGTAAAGATTAATTAAAACGTTCTACAACTGGTCCCCAGACAGTCATTCCAGTTTAATTTATTTTATATTTACGATTTGAAATGCCTTTTGCTGTGCCTCCTTTTATAGTATTTATCATTATACTTCTTTAGTTCACATACAATGTAACAGTTATCATTTTATTGCTCAAAAAGTGCTTTGCCAATTCCCATGCTTCGTGGAAATATTCAGCTCTCTCAACTTGAATATAATCAATACAGTTGAATATTTTTAGTTATTGTCTACCCATTCAAGAGGTTTCTTAACATATTACTGCTAATACAGAACCACACTTGAACATTTTTTGTAACCTTTGTAACCTTCAAAATTCAGAAATCATGCTTGTTTAATCACCCCTCCTGGTAGTAAGAAGCCTGTGCTACATTTATTATTTAATTTCTAGTGTATTTTTTGAACCTTCTCTTCTTTAACATCCCGGCAAAACCATTTTCCAAAAACTAAAATCTCAAATAAAACATTTTGTGATTAAAAAAGATGAGTTAAGTAATTTTCTTTATCTCAGTATACGTGGCTTTTCAAGGACTTTTTTCCCTTTAAGATTACTTACAGCCACACACTGTGTACTTGCTCCACCTGCTTCTGGAAGAGTTCACGTCACATTCAAGTTCACCCAAATTTGAAATTCCTGTTTCATCAGAAATGAGGGCAAAAAATTGAATGTACACTAATTACTGGGTACTTAACAGTATTTTCCTACCTTTTTTAAGCCAGCAAATCCTTCAGACTCCAGGAAGAAAAATGCAAAGGGCATCAACACAAACAAACATAAATTCGAAAAAAGAGAAGCAAGATTCCATAAACCTGCAACAAACAAGAAAGAGGTTACATTATAAGCTCCTCAGCTTCAAAACATAAAGATGCTACATTTTCTTCCCTTACATATAACAATGCAACATACGTACAAGTGCTAACTGAAGCCAGGTTTTTATTAATACAGTTATTTACAGATCATTGCTGAAAAATACCCATTTCTCAGAACCATCTGCAAATAAAAAAAGGATACCAACTTAACAGCAGCAACTGTCTGGAATCCTGGAAGACAGACTGTGAGCTCATGTGGACTACTTCCACAGTATTCCACTCAATGATTGTTAGATAACTGCTTAAAAAAATTTCAGGACAGGAGTATTTTAGTACCATCAGTGAATCTCATAAAATTCAGTTTTGTGTACTCAGTTCCTCCCTGATTTTTTCCTCAAGAGAAGCTTAGACAAGTCATAAATCAGCAACACACAAATGCCATCATCACCTTCCAATTAAAAGATATCACAGTAGTGTCAACAGCAGACTTCCACCTGCACGGACTAACTAATGAATTATGGGCCAGGTAAGTGGCCTCTGAAGTAAACTGAAAATTGGCTAAGCTTGTGACCAGGAGTACAAAGTCAAGCTGGAAGTCAAGTCACTAGTGGTGTGCCCCATGGGTTCCACACTGGGTTTTACATCTTCCTTCATGTCCCAGATGATGGCAGAGAGTGCATCCTCAGCAAGTCTGCCAATGACACATAATGGGGAGGAGCAGTGACCCACCATTCAGATGAACCTCAACAGCTGGACAAATGGGCAGAACACACTCTGGGGACCAACTGTCCCACAAGAAGCTTTACAGAAAAGGCCTCAGAGGTTCTGTCAAACACCAAGTTGAACATTAGCCACCAATGTGGCCTAGCAACAAATGTGACCAACAGCATCCTGTGCTGTATGAGAAGTGTTGCCAGCAGGCCAAAGGAGGTGATCCTTCCTCTCTGCTCAGTACTGGTGGCACATCTGGAGCACTACATCCAGCTGTGGGCCCCTCCATGCAACATAGACATGGCCATACTGCAGCAAGTCCAGCCAAGTAACACAAAGTTGGTTAAAGGACTGAAGCATTCATCCCACAAGCAACGGCTATAAAAGCTGGAATTGTTTAGTCTGAGGAAGAGAGGACTATCAATGTATATAAACATCTGATGAGAGAGGGGGAAAGGAAAACAGAGTCGTACTCTTCAGTGGCCTGCAGTGAATGGAGAAGAGGCAATGAGCACAAACTGTAAATAAACTAAAAAAACAACATAAATGTAAGAAAAAAATATAACACCTTTTGTCATTGTGGGTACAGTCAAACATGGAACAGGCTGTCCAGAAAGGTTTTGTAATCTCCCTCCTTCAACATATTCTAAACCTGACTGGGCACTGTCTTGAGCAGCCTTCTCTAACTGACCCTGCTTTGAGCAAAGGGGTCAGACTAGATGATTTCCAGAGGTCACTTCCAACCTCCATCATTCTGTGATCTAGGTGAAAAATCAACAATTGACTAAAAGCAGGACATCTGTAACACATATGTGACATCTGCAGAAAGTGAAAAGCTTTAGAAAACCTGAAGTGATAACTAGCATCCACTAAGGGTATCTGCTCTATTAAGATTTTCCAAGCTCAACACTTTCGGAATCAGTTTCTGAACCTATCATCATCCTATCACATGCTGTGCAGAGTGCAGTGTTTTTTCTTTATAAAAGCAGCAGTTTACCTGCAATTTAGTACTACTGTAGCTAACACATTTAAGTGCCAAATGTTCTGCATTCTGAAAACACAGCTTTTACTTTGAAAAAAACAGGCTTAGTCCTCCACCCTCCCCAAACCACATATTTCCACAGTTCTGCAGGACTATATAATATTGCCTGAAATAAAAAAAATAAAATCCCCCATTATAAGAAAATTTGAACTAACAGCTTTGTTTATTTCTTTCTTCTCATGTACAGGCTTGTTTGTTTTCTTCTGTGACATTTCCATTTTGGAAAGAACAGGGAAGGAAAAAGACATTTACTGCATGTCTGGGGAATTCATTATTGACATATACTCCTGTATTTAGCTACAGATGTAAAATAGCAGTTATCTTCACCTACACCCCCTTAAAAATTGCCTTTGCCATATATACTACTACTTTTTTTTTAAATGAAATTTAATTCAAAGAGAAATAAAAATGGGGTGAGAAGAGGGGACTGAAGAAATCTCTAATTTCAGCACTTAATAGCACCAGGACACCAAGAACCAAACTTAACCAAATAAGCTGTAGAAAACCAAACAAGAAAATTCCAAGAGATGCGTGAAATATAATACTCAATTGCTAAAGAAAACAGACTGCCTAAAGGTGGCTAAACTCCAGTGAACAAAGAGGGAGATTTTTCCCTTTGAATTTGCTTAGCCAGGAAGCTCCTGTTACCATTCAAGGAACATTCACACATAGCAACATCAGCAAGAATGTCACTAACAGCCCTTACTAGAGGTACATTAACTCAAGCAGTCTGTGTACTTTTTTTTCCTTTTTTTTTTTTTTCAGAAAATGAAGACCCCAGAGTAGAAGTACTACTACATCAGAGTGGGAGTCTTATTTCAGTGGTTTTCTCTAACTGAAGACACATAGTACACTCAGTTACCTGATAGAAAGCTGAATACCTGGCTGCCCTAACTTCAGCAGCTCTATTACATGTGTATCTACAATGTAATTTGGTGCTTACAAGCTGCACAGTATGCATAGAGCATTCTAAGGGGGGGAAAGTGGTGAAAACCTGGGGTGATTTTTAAAAAGTCAAAGTAAAAAAATTTAAACAGTAGCAGCTGATAGAAACAGAAAATCAAACTACACAGCTACAACATGCATGTAAAGTTATGGCAGATAAGGACAGTGCTGCTGACATCCATATACATTTTCCTCAGAGTAAGGACTTTTTTGTTTCCCTAACATATTTCTTATGTTAATTTGGTAGTTCAGAAAACAAATTGCAATACTCAGAAAAAGAACTGTTTCCTGCTACATGACTGCATCATAAAATTGCATGAGAGAGATTTGCAGGTACCAACATATATAAAAGCTTTAGGCAGTCTACTGAAGTATTTAAGGGGATTTTTTTGCATTTATAGTAACCTAAGAAATAAAAGAAGCCAATAAAACATAAAAATTTTAAAATTCTCAGTCTTTGGCAAACAGATTAGACCCTCGGCAATTTTTCTTCTCCATGGCAGTTTTATTACGTTTTACCTCCACCTGGTGGCTGTATCCAGCAACAGCACAAGCGGACATCTAGCTGTCAGATGCATTTCTGGGTTTGGCTCAAAATGGACTAGGTGAGAGTGTTTATAGTGGATACAGATACAGTCTTTCTGCCTAGGCTCAAAAATTTGTTCTTCTATATGCTGCAGCTTGTGCAACAGTCTGCGGCATAAAAACCCCTGTTGCCACATTCAAGTACTTCAGAATATCCGTGATGGACAGACTTGGCAAAACTTAAGTGTTTTAAAGCAATACAAACTTTCCTGTTGGATAACATTTGCAAAGCAGTAAGCAAATCATTCATGAAGGCAAGGCTACACAGTGTCATGGAGACAAGAACATTTCCTGACCTTGAGTGCCTGTGATAGCACTATCAGCTCTCAAAACTTGCACAGGTATGTCACAACTAACTTCCAAAAGGCACTGCATGACATGGAGCAGAGGTTTTAGCGAGCAGAGCAATGCTGCCCTGCAAACCCAGTGACGACCACAAGAGGGAGCCCATCCCCACGGTATCGTCTGGAAATTAAGAACACTGATTTTTGACAAATTCCAGTAAGGGAAGACTGCAGTGAGGCCCAAAATCTATCGATGTTTCTCAAGTGTTCACACCAGCTGTGGTAAATCTTGGTTCAATTCGGTCATGTTTACCCCCAGACTAAGTTTTTCAACACACAGCCAAAGTTGGAAACAGGAAGATGCTGAATTTTCTTCCTTACTAGCCATTACTATTGGACTTGTGAAATAGAAAACATATTGTGCATACACGAAGTGGTACCTTCCAAAGATTATCATATTAAAATAAAAGATGGTCACTGAGAAATTTAATGGCCTTACTATGTGAGAGCTGCTTCTTCCAGCAGATCTCTATTTAACCTAAGTTTTTAAGTACTATAACAACTCTGACACAAAGTTTCTGAATTGGTTATTCTATGATTTTCACTTTCTGAAATATTTTACTGTAGTTTTTCCAAAGTCAATTCAGGCACAAAAGGTCAGATTATTTTCCAGTTAGTATTTTATTTTAAAGAGAGGGAATAAAGAATATAAAACTCTCTCAGCAGCTAAATCCATGAGAAAAACGAGAATCAGCTGCATTTTTTTCCTTCCAAGTCAGAGACGTACCAAACTAGCAATCCCCCGTGACGTGTGACAAAACAGATCACAGAGTAACTCAACTAGAAATACTCTCCAAAATCACAGTCTGATCTGCTGCTTAAAACAGCTGAACTGCAGGTGCAATCAGGTTGCTCGGGCTTTCACCAGCAGAGTTTTGGAAAACTTCCATGGATTTAGATCTCAGTCTCTCTGGACAACCCTTCCCAGTGTTCAACCATCTCCACTGTGAAGAACTATTGCTTTACATTCTAACATTGCTTGTAGCCTCTCACTGCATGTCCAAGAGAAGAAGTTGGCTCTGTACAAACTTCTCACCAGCTGCAAATCCAGATGTGCCCTCACTTTATTAATTTCATACCAGGATATTAACCCAAGTAGTATTTCCACCATATTTCCTTTTAGGTTTTGAGGAGTTGCCCATTAAGCCAAGTCAACCATCTATATCATCTCCTCATTTTCTTGCAACACTCAAGTGCACGTTATGGTGCTTGACGATTACAGCTGAAACTAAGTGTTTCTCCCTGCTACCTTTGCCTTTGAGGCATTCTCCAGTAAGGTCCCACATACCTATTTCCTGAAGAGGACACACTCTCTTAAAATCTTATGTCTTTACTCTACTATTTTCCTTCCTCTCTTTTCCCAGGTCTTAAACTACTCTGTCACCACAGTGAAAATCATAACTGAGCACCACACCTACCATCAGCTCCCCTTTATTCAAGGGTTTAAAAAACAATTCTTTTACTGTCCAGATAACACAAAAAATACTCAACTAGCTTCAGAAAGGTTACAGGCAATATGCATTGTTTCCTGTCTTCACCTATGCACATTTACTTTGTTGTAAAAAAATTCTGATCTGGAATTGATGAATTTGCTAGAAGTACTATTAGACATTCAACCAAAAAAACATACATTTTTTCAGAAAAAAACTCTTCAAAGCCCAATTACCCTCTCTTCACAAGAACAGAAAAAGGACATCACAGTTACCTTGTAAATTATTTGTTCCAGATTAAACAAACTGCTTCACATAGTGAAAGTACTATCTTCTTTCTCCAGCCAAATCCACTAGAGAATGTCCTGTCTCCATGAGTTACTTCCCTTAGACACATAAGTGTCCAAATTATTTTCAAGTATTAGTACCCATTATGCATGTCATAATCATAAGCAGGTCACCCAAGACTGGACAGCATTCCAAAACTCACTGTGCCAGTCATCAAGGCATCATTGCTGCAAGTACAAGTAATATTTTTTCTTGTTTTCCTTGAAATAGTTCATTTTTATTGATGCCTCTTTATCACATTTGATACATTTATATTCTGTAATTTTTCCTTGTGTACAAATAAATCACTAATTGTTGAATTTAACTATCTAAATCAACTGCTCATAGCTAGCAAGTTCCTTAAAATTATTTTTTTTAAATGTTGAGAATAAATGTATATGTATCATCATAAACAGGCTTAAGAATCTTACACTAACACAAGGAAGAAGTTTGAACAGTGTATTTTTAAGTTAGTTTCTAGTAGCTCTTATTCTACATGAATAGACAAAGCAATGAATTTGGTTTAATTCCATCAAGCCTGCATAATTATTTAAAAAGCCTAATAAAATAGTTAAGACAGACTTATCTGATATATCACAGAGCAGCAAAACCAACTAGCCAATAACATATTAACAATTCAGTTAGCATTTTAAATTAGAATGGAGTTATTAGTTTTTAAATAAGAACATAACTGTGCACATATAACAAAGACATCCATTTTAATGACATTATGCTGAGTACTAACCATGAATTAGTGAGCCATTTAACCACTGAATATAGTAGTTTTGTGGAAAAGAAAGCAGGATCTCATTGCTGATTATTGAGAAAGGTAGAAGCAGGACTGCACCAGCTGAAACTGCTAGAGTGAAGGTGCTCAAGAACAGCCTGAAATTTAAAGAAATGTATGACTGTTACCACCAACATGCTCTGAACGAGGGGGGAAAAAAAGTAGTTATACTACCTATTAATCAGTGTCTGAAGACAGCACATTCTTAAGTCGTAAAGGGGCAGGATAAACTAATTTCCACAATATTTCACTTCCAAAAAGCAAATTTTGAGTACCAAGTGGTTTACAGAAATCAGTAAAAAGAACTAGTTTTTACCAACTACCACAATTACTCTCCTGGGACCTGCATGCACTTAGTTCCAATGCCACAGACAGGCTAAATCATTGGAGTTCATGGAATATCTATTTTCCACATACACATTCAGAACTAAAAAAAAAAAAAAAAACCACATTATATATCCTTACTACAATTTTTAAAACCAGTGCAGCTTTTTAATGTCTAAAAAGTGAGTATAATTAAAATATTTTCACACCAAACTGAGAAAAAAAAACAAACAGCTTTCATTTTATAAAGTAGTTATTCGAGTATATAATCTCATAGCTTAGGGTTTTCTGATAGCTCTAAAGTCAATACAGCAAAACTGTCAGAATTGTATCAAATGTTCAATTAGCTTTTTCTTTTCGGATCCCAACTACAACTTATATCAAACGCCATCTAGTGGCATTAAAAGAGAAATGTTTTCTTAAAAAAAAAAGACCGACAAACACTCGGAACTAACACAAAGCTAGAATAAAATGAGAAATAATTATCAAAATTGCATGACAAAAAAAAATAAGCAGATCATTCTTACAACAGGAATGTCAGTAAGCTGCTCACAGTGATCTTACTTTTTCTTAACAGTCTAAAAATCTATTCCTCACTCACACAATACTTAACTTACAGAAGAAAATCTGGGTGACTAAAATAAAAAAAATATATATTCTCATGTTATTCTTGGTTTCTGAGGTATTTTCTTCTTTTATTTAAGGATGTTTAAGTATTCTAAGCAGAACTGTGAAACCTAATACTACAGCTTCTCAAGGTGCTACAGCAGCTTGGTTTTTTCTTCTTCCACCCACTTCTGACAGTTATGCTATGCAAAGTAATATCAAACTGCATATGTTTGACAGTTACTGCTTTTTGGAAAACAAAATGCACACCTAAGGAACAAGAAATATCAGGCTGAAAGAACAAGAAGCATTTTATATTTATAACAACACTTTTAATGAAAGGCTTTTACTCCAATGGAAGTGCTAATCTTGTCTTACACTGTTTTAGCATGAAGAACACACTATTTACAATTCATATTTGTTGCATTTTAGAGCTATTCTAGAATACAGATGTAGGGGAATACCAGTTAGTAATAAATTTTACTTTTTGAATGTTGAAAAAATTGAGAACCAGGCTGATATCCCAGCAGCTATGAAAACCATAGAAGAATCTTTACTGTTAGAAAAGCCTTTGCTGTAGTCTTAAAAGCAGAGGAGAAATGCTTCTATACTTGAGAACAGAGAGCTTCCTAGCATTTGGAAGCTTGCATTTTTGTCTCTCTAGATCTGAAGTAGATGTTGTGACAAATAAGTATTTCAAACTCATAAAAAATACTAGTGTCAGAAACTACTGGGACAAACATGCCTAAGATTTACATCACCTCTGTATATCTTTCAAGCTTGTCACAAATGCACAACTAAAAGTGAACCGCTTGCAATGTACTCGGCACTTTCCCAGGGTACAAGACAAATCAATAAAATACTCAATGAGTTCTTCTTCCAAGAGAATGACAGTACCACCATGGAAGAGCTAAAAACATTGTAATAAGCAAGTAGCAAGTCCACATAGTTTAGCAAATCACGTAACTGAGAGGGCAGCAACAGCTCAGAGATGTTCTCTAAATCTTTAGATGTATTTAATTAGGAAAGATTAATATCTATCTCTACAAAGAAACAGGAAGAGGAAAGAGTTGCTGGCAGACCAGGAGGTCTGGCAAGTGTTTGTCTTCCATTTGTTCTTGTTTTTTAAGATGATCAAATACAGATGTATACTTCAGGGTAAGCTAACTTTCTTTCCAAGATCCATTGCCTTCATCCACTGCAGTGGGAACTTAAACTACCTACCTCCAGTATAAACACCTACATTTTAGAGACCTAAACTTAGGTGCACTGAATTCCACCTCTGACATCAGGTCCTCCTGCAATAAATACTCTGGCCAACTTCATGCCTATCAGGAAAACCATAGGTGAAAAAAAGCCCTATAACAAACTGCCCTGCCTTTCATAATACAAGGTGCGACTTAAAAACTTTTTTCTCTGCCCTCTAGTAATTTATTTGCTGTTCCATTTAAAATGGAGCATTATTTATTTAGAAGCATGTAAGATTCCTATCATATATTTTGGAAAAAGTTCTGAAAAAAAGATCTATACATACGATATTCTGTTAACAATGGCATCTTCATCCTCTTGCTCATCTGAA
>NW_009970726.1:11776627-11792831 GCF_000747805.2 Chaetura pelagica | reverse complement strand
ATATACACAGGAAAAATTTTAATTTTAAATTTAGAATTACTAAAACAATATTTTAGCATCAACATTCCTACTAAAAAGGAATACTTTCTTTTTTTTGCTAGTCTTAAACTCTTTCCAGTAAATTTAACTACAAAGTTATTTCACTTTATTTAAACATACAGATCAAAACTTCTGGGTAACATATTCCAAAGCACTCTACAGCAAACTTTCAGACCATGGCTACTGCTAGGAACTGTCCCTTCAGGCATCTCTGAAACTACAGACAAGGTAAGCTACAAGAAAGTCTTGGGGTCCCTACTAATTACTACTATAAATCCCAAAATGTTTCATTTTCAGCATTAATGTATTTTTAAAACAATAGAGCATACCCAGATCCATAGCAATGACCACTCAGTTGCTTCCCCTTACTCATCCCTCCCCCCACTTTGAGGGATTTGGGGAAGAGGAGGAAGGATATCTGTTGTTGCTGTTGGTCTTTGTTTTGGATTTAAGATACCATGGCTTCCTTTCTGGAATTTCACATTTTAGACCACTTTGGTTCACTTAGTCCTCAATTAGTACTCCAACTTTCTGAAATATTATTAACATTTAACTCTTGAGGTCAATCACTAATATATATTTCTTTATTCTTTACATCCTTGTCTACACATGCCTGTACACAAATATAGAGATTTCTGCATTTGAAATAATTTTACTCAGCTTATTTCTTTTAAGTCTCCCAGGTTTTCCAGGAGAGGTAACTCAAATTTATTTTAAAAATCTAAGAATAAATAAAGCCAGATGTTTCATGTTTTTAAGAGTCATGCAAAAACTTGAAATAAACATGTAGCCACTAACATCATACAATTTTGCAATTCTTCTGTGAAAGTACATTGGGTTACCGGTTCTGGGTTTTTTTATGGGAATCTCGTGGTGTTTTGAGAGACTAAGTCAAGGTCTCTTATGAGTCATTTTGGCTACAGAATTCACAGAAACAGCAAACAATTTGTCCTGAAGGAATTCCAGAAGTGCTAACTCTTCAGATGTGTCTCATCAGGGAGATCCTAGTAGGCTAAAGTTTGTCTAACTAAATGCTCACAAACCTTTCATAAAGTCAGGACAGCTGCACATACTGACCGCCAAAATGTAATAAAACTGTCTTTACATTCAGTAGTATTTGCCAAACCAGCATCCCCTTCCTGTTCTTCTGTTTATTCAAATGGTAGCAGCGTTGTAGTATCCAAAATATGTGTTTGTCAGGATCAGATGATAGTATCAGTCTAACTTGTTTACTCTGTGTTTAAAGAAGTGCATGGTTTTAAAGGTATTAAATTTCTCAGTTTAATTTTTCAAACACAAATCCATCTACGAAAGCAGCTCTATCCTAACACAGGTCACTACAGCTCAATAAACAGTTTTCATCAAAGTGCCAAGATCATGATGCGTAACAATGCCTCTCCAGCATGACTAACCATCACTGAGCATCAAGGTCCCAGATTAGCTGTCAAAAGTTGAAGATTCTGCCATTTTATAAAGATTTTTATGCTATTTGTCTTTAGGTTCAAACAGACAATACTTCTAAAGGAAAAAAATACAGTATTATCTCAAGGAATAAGACTTCAGTGGTGAGGCCACAAGGAACAGGTTAAGAACACTAAAATCTGTACCTGAACAAAGCAGGATTTTTAAAAGAAATCTGCTACTTCCCTTCTGTATTACCAGCAACATTCTCACTTCACCAGCTAAAGCTTTGAACTTGGTTTGATGCTAAAACACAGCCTGAAGACACTTCCTCTGGAAAAGCTGACATGAAAGGAATACAGAAGGATCTAAAGGCAAGGGAGGCAGAAGCGCTTCCTTGAAATTCTCCCCTTTCTTCCCTCTCAAAACAGTTAAAATTTGGCCTGCCACAGAGTGACAACAGAACTGACTATGGCCATCCAGGCCACCTTCAAACAATCCCCTGTTCTCGCTCAGTTGCAGAACACCAGCTACAGCACCCACTGATCCTGTTCTGAGATGCTCCTGTGCACATCCCTTGGTTAGTGATATTAGCAGACATGATGAAGGGTCTGAGAACTGCCAGAGCTGGCACAAGAGAAGGGATGGAAACGTGGCACAGGGACAAAGGGAGCAGGTAGAGGATAAGACGGCAGGATAAACAATCAGATTAGCCCAGGCTGTCATAGACCTGCAGCCAGATAAACACTTTTGGTCAGAGAGCCACTTCTGTTTGCCTTGTTGAGGTAGAGAGAAAAACAATCACCTGCTCAACTGAAGAACAAAATTATTTTTAAATATATTAAGAAGTCTATGGTTACCTGCTTTCCTTTTGTATCTCGTGATGATGAAGTAGGAAACTATGTAGAGAACAGCAAAGAGGAGAAAACAGATCTGGAAAAGAAAAAAACCAACAACATTTCCATTTATTAGGTTGTGAAGAAATGCCTGAATTATAAGAGAAAATCCAATATTGATGATTTAAAAATCAAATTCAGATTAAACGTGTATTACATGTAAATGTAAACAGTATTTTTGTTTCATGTCTTATTAATAAAAAGTTAAACCAATACAACCAGTCTGATTACAGTAACAGGTATTGACCTGTTATGACTATATGACCAGTAAGTTTTACACCAAAATTAAGGAAAAAAACCTCATTTACAGTGCAGATTTTTGTTTGGGGGAAGTGTAGGTAGGGTGAGGTGGGCCATGCCAGTTTTTAAAGTCTGAATCCACAGAACTGTAGAAGTTATCATGCTTTGTATCCCTTCACCTCTAACTTCATGGTGACTATTTTATACAAGAGGCTTTTGAACATTTGAGTAAGCTATCAACAAGAGTGGGGGAAAAAAAGCACTTCAGTTTACTATTTCCAACATGTCTTGAATCAAACAAATTCTAGGCAACAATACACACACAGAGACTGATCCACATACAGTGGATGTTCAAGCAGAACTCTATTCAGTAAAAAAGTTGATTCAGAGATGTAGTTGTGAAATTTAATTTTCAGCATCTGTATTTCAGATATCACTGCTGTGTGTTGCCTGAGCAATGAGCTCAGCTGCCACTTTTAGACCCATGGCACTGTAATACTTCAGTGGGACATTTGTAGGGCAGTTGCAAGCACCAAATATCATGCTCAGATGCTTGGTTGTACTTTTTTTTTTTTTTTTTTAACATCCACTGTATGTGGATCAGTCTCTGTGTGTGTATTGTTGCCTAGAATTTGTTTGATTCAAGACATGTTGGAAATAGTAAACTGAAGTGCTTTTTTTTCCCCCACTCTTGTTGATAGCTTACTCAAATGTTCAAAAGCCCCTTGTATAAAATAGTCACCATGAAGTTATTATATATTTAATTTTTAAATAGTAGTATATTTTTTTTAATCAGAAAAAATAAAAGAAACCGAGACCAGCCTTGGGTTCCCAGAATACTCTGACATAGGTTGCCCTTTCCCTAAGGAAAAATGCAATGCCAGGGCTGAAAGAGAGTCCTTCTCCAGGTTCCTCTGAAAACTAGACCAAAGCTACAGATAAAGACATCTAATTTTAGGCATCCACTTCTGAAAATTAGATGTCACACTTACAGGGTCAGTAAAATTATTTTAAAATCTGTCAGACCCAAATAACACTGCTCCTGCATAAAATAAGCTTATTAAGTTAAGTTCCTTTTTTTGTTTTGTTTAATTTTATTTTTAAAAAAGAATTAAAAAAAGACAGCAATCTTGTTTATAACTTCAAATAAAATAGATGACCTTTATTCTATCTGTGACTGCAAGGTTACAATGAAAATGTGGGTCTGTCCTTAGGGTACCACTGAGATAAGGGAGGCATATTGAGGGCACAGCAGGAGAAACCTATCCAGCAACACCAACTGTCAGTGGCTGTATGGCTAGTTTTAGATGACAGCTACTCTGCAACTCAGCAATAAGGTGTAACTATATATCTTGGTGTAATTAGCCCTCTACTTCTGTCAGAATTGAGAACAATTTTGTAAATATTTGATAAAGCTGTTACTGAAAATAAATTTTAAATTATTTACAAGAAAGGAGTTGAGTAAATTATTACCAGTGTAAGCTTTAGGATCTTAACAAGAGTATTCCTAAATTCTTCATACTGACCAAAACAATCCAATTAGCAAACTCAGAAATAATACTTCAGTCTCAATTATACTTAGTGAAATGTGTGATCCTGAACCATGCACTCTGGAGATCTTTCCAAAGGGAGAAGCAAAAGTCAGCATCCTAACTATTTTTAGACTGGAACTCAGTTAAGTTGGGGTAAAGGAATGTGTTGCCCATGATAGCCTAAGGACAGACTCCACTGTTTTGTCACACTGCAATCCTGGGTTATTGCATCTCATGCTGCTCTTTGTTTTCAGGATATTTTTGTACTGGAAAAAAAAAAAATACAGCCTTTATTTCAGTTAATGTTTCTTAATTATGAATGACGGGGCTTGTATGCAGCACTCCAGGTAAGGTCTTACAGCTAAATATAACAGCATTGAGCCTTTCCTTCCGTACTGAAAATACTTCCACACATTCATCTGAGAATCACATTGGTAACTTAGCATTATCCTCTGATCACTGAATCCACCCAGGCTGTCCTCCCCAATTGCTTTCAGCAGAGCAGCTCTCAAGTTTCAGTAGAAACTTGTTTTTAAGGTTCAAACTCATCACCATGTCTATTTTTCCTTTTAAAAAAGCATACCTTAATTTCATTCTACATCTCACAGATCACCGAATCTTAGGGGTTGAAAGGGACTTTGAAAGATCATCTAACCCAACCTCCCTGCCAGAGCAGGATCACCTAGAGCACATCACACAGGAACACGTCCAGGTGGGTTTTGAATGTCTCCAGTGAAGGAGACTCCACAACCTCTCTAGGCAGCCTGTTCCAGTACTCTGTCACTCTACATCTATATTATTTTGGGGTAATAGAGTCCTTTCTGTACCATGTTCTAACTCTCCTTCATATTGACTATATCTAAAGAATGGGGGTTTTGCTAAAAACAGAATTTTTCACTTCCTTTTCATCTAAGTTGAGCAAGTTTGCTCAGTACAGGTACTCAAGGAAACTGAACAGTAATGTGGTTTTTTTTCTCCCCCAAACACAACACCTATTGTCATGTACACCACAGTCACTGTCTTATTCACCTTACAGCTCTTCTACTAAGGCACAGTGACACTAGTCTAAGAAATACCTTTTAGTGTATTTCCTGGATAGCGCAAAAGAAATACTTTACCAATAGTCAAGTGGCTTCAGAAAATACAGTTCTTAACAACTACCTGAAGAACAACTCCTAATTTGACTTAGTTAAAAATTCCCTAGAAGAGGGCAAATTGACATATACATATGTTGATAGTACCTTTCATTCATAACCATTTAATAAAAAGCATAGGTAGTCATACTGAAATAGGGCACTAATCAAAAAGAACACCATACATAAAGCTATAATGGTATCTCCAGCGAAAAAAGAGCCCATATTCATAGAATCATATAATCATTAAGGTTGGAAGGGACCCTAAAGATCATCTAGTTCCAAATCCCCTCCCATGAGCAGGGAACTGGAGCTCAGATGAAGCTCTTCCAGGTTTGACTTCAGGAGACAGTGAAGACACCGTGCAGAGAATGTACATGACTGCTCTGAATAAGGATTTCTGACATTCCTTGATAGTTTCCACTGAAAAAGAAAAAAAAAAAAAACCCACACAACAACAGCAAATAAACAAAACAAAATAAATCCAAACAAATAGTATCTTTCAATCTTAATATTTATTTCCTTTAAATTCATTCCGACTTTACAGAGGGGAAAATTAGTTACAGATCTATTGTCATGCTACGCAGAAGTTACTTTAAACTCAACTAGGGTACTTAGTCACATTATAGAGGAAGTACATGCTGACCATGTTTGACCAGCTGTACCAAATAAGAGAAATTAAGAGAGTTTGAGAATTATGTAGTTATAGTCAAACAGTCAACTAAGGAATTCTTAATAATTTTTGATGGTTTTTTGTGTTCAACACACCACTCAGTAACTGAAAACAAAACACACATTCTATGCTACATCTAAGGGATCCCTTTTAATAGGTGGCATATTTAGCAGTCTTCAACCCTTGAGCATAGAGTTCATTCACATCTCTTTGCATGGACTAAAAACATCCTCTGGGTGGGGGGGGCTGGAGGGGGGGAACTGACTTTCCCTGGAGTTCTTAAGCTCCATTTGAGAAAGGAAGTGCTTCATGCTCCTACCTAGATTACACACTACACCTACCAAGAGAGGCTACTTCTGGAGACACGCTGCACTAAATTCTTAGATATCTTGTATCCAGCTCTTCCATAGAGCCATACTTTTGGATCTGTCATGCTAAACAATCCAAGTATGATCCAAGCCATACCTTTGGATCTGTTGCAGACAGCTCTTAGCTCCTGCAAGAACAGAGCTGGAGATAAACGCACTTCAAGCATTTCAGCTTTTAACTACATGTGTGTTAAGGGGCTGGCACTGAAGATTCCAGCATTGAACACAAGCAACAAAGGTCTAACTCAAATTCCATTGTACTCATCCCACTGAGTTACTAAAAATCTGCTGCCATTAGTTGTCCATGTGGATGATGTTTAAAACTTTGGCACTTAAATGTATGCCTCAGATTGGTAAAGCAACATCTTCTGTTGCAAGTGCCAGAGCTACACTTTCATGCTAAAAAAGGATATGTTCAAAATGCACGAGATTCTCTTTTTTTTCACTGATGTATGAGATACAACCATTCCTCATAACTGTAACTCATGTATATGTGTTCATTAAAAGCTGCATTTTTGTGTACAGCAACGTCAACAGTCTCTCTTCATAGAGCAGAATATTCTTCCCAACTCTTGTGCAGGAAATGTAGCTTATTCTAGGAAGAAAGGATACAGCTGCACTGCCCAATAATTATTCCATACCTGTCAATCAGTGCACCCTGGAAGCAAACACTCCTAAGTACATCTCGGGCTATATTATTGGAAGCAAAGCTGATCATCATGGGGAGTTAATTTTCTCTCTCCAGTCAGCATTAACCAGGTCACATGTAATTGCTGTGTCCAGTTTTGAGCCTCCAATATAGGAAAGACATTGGTAAAAGCAGTAAGATCACCAAGATGGTCAGAAATCTGGAACAATAGTCTGCTGCAGACAGGCTGATGGACCTCAGTTTGTTCAGCCTGAGGACAACAAGGCTTCAGGAGGACCTGAGAGCAGCTTGCCAGTACCTCTGAGAAGGTCATTAAGAATGATGAGCTGGACTCTTGATAGTGGTGCACGGTGGGAGAATATGACTGGAGGTAAAGTGAAAGCCCCTCCACAAGGAGAGCCAAGCAGGGGAACCAACTGCCCAGCAAGGCTGTACTGTCTCCACTCCTGGAGGTTTTCAAGCCCTAAGTAACCTAGCCTGACCCTACTCTGTGAGCTGGAGGCTGAGGTCCAGTCAGCCACCTTTTCTACTATCCTGAATAAAGTAGCACCATTAGAAACTTGTTTAAAAGTATTAGTGTAAGCACAAGCCCCAGCAGGACTGCACCATGGATGGATGTCTTTTCAACTATGAAAAAGCTGGACATCTTACAGGACGTCTTTTAGCAGAAAGGAACCACCACAGAACTCCTTTGCAGAAAGAAGTCACAGACCTTAGTAATGTTCTTTGATGTAACACACTTCCAAGCTTGAAACACAGGTTCAAGATTTCCACTTGAAAAGCATCAAATCCGACAAGTGATCATTTGCTCCCACTTGACTACATATTAGTGTTTAGAATAGAGAGAGAAAATCTGGAGGAGTAAAACAGTGTAGTACAAATCTGCTCACTTCTTCTCCATGAAAGATAAAGAAGCTGTTACTTAAAAGAACATGTCCTTTTTCCCTAAATAGAAATAAAAAGCACAGAGAAAAGAGAAGGCAGAGGTCACCTTGAGTACATCACACTGCAGAATAAGTCTAAAAAATTGTTCAAGAGCTGAAAATTGAACTGTCAGTGTTCTGATTGACCGTGACTACTAACTAGAGAAAAGTAGTTGTATTGTACCTCTGGGTTTTCATTTCTGTAATAGAACACAATTGAACATACACCTTTTGCTGCTCTCTTGCTGTTCAAGTTTTTTTAATGTGCACTGAAATGCACCTAAAAAGCTTCCTTTTACTGTCCCACTTGGCAACTATTGTTTACTTGTGGAAAGGATGGCAGGCATAAACAGCAAGAAAATACAAGTGGAGACAAGCAGTTCTCCTTTGTCTATTTCTAATCCCATTGACATCTAAAAGCAAACAAGATGTTCCACCTGTTTTGGATGTGTCAACAGTAAGCTACCTATAACAAACTATGCACACTAAAGAAAACTAAAATTTTTAGCTATGCTCACAGTATGACCTTGGCATTTGTAATACTATCTGCTTTAGACATCTCATTTTTCCTAAAATTAGGTATTAACTATTTATTCTTAAAAATTCTGTGCTCTGGGTTAGATTCAGTTCATTCTAACCCAACCAGCCCTACAAACCTAGCATGACACACTAAGTTCAAGCTTATGAGAAAATGTTAAATGCATCTTATGACTACACATTAAGTTTACTCATTAACACAGCCCTCCACACCTATGGTTTTCCCCACATGCATGGTCTTCTCTCAGGACTCCTCCCTGGCTTAGATATGTGCAAGAGGTTGACCCACTTTTTTTGTTGGTTCCAGCACATGAAGACATTCTAAGTGGTTTAGATGTCGGGTGCCTAGGCTTGCTCATCTAGGAAAAAAAAATCTAGGATCTAACAAAGTATGAAACATCAAAAAATAGACTCCATGTGCTAGAAACCCCACTCAGCTGAAGATAAAAGCCAGCCTCTGCAGCCCTTCAGAAGGTAGTTTCCATGTACCACTCATGTTAACCAGCAGAAAATCCCCACTTCAACCTAATGAAAAGAATTCAGGTCAATATATGGATCTGTTAGCTTTTACATTTCCTTTTCTAAACTTAATAGGAACACATTTATGTTGCTGGGTAAAGGGAAAAGAATGTTATCACACCTCCACGATCCTTAGTAACTGACCCAAGACACACTGCCATGAATAAAGGTATTCTATACGCAGCAATACACTCACAAACTCTCAAAAAATTACTAAGTAATTTCTTTGACCTGTAAGGGCTACAGCAATGCCATTAAAATCAGATTCAAGAATATTTTTCAGCATTAGTGCAAGCTTTAAAAACACCCTCTACAATCAACACCAATAGCACCAACCTACAATGTGCTAACATTCTGCCACTGAATGAAGGTATTATTCAACATATTAAAGCTAGGCTATTATAATTAACTATATTAAAACTTCCGTCAAATTCAATTAAAAATTCCTTCCTGAAAAAAAACATAAGTCTCATTAATACAAACTTAGTAAACAATTTATTTGTGCTAAGATAACTTCTTTGGCTAATAATTTCCTGTACAAGATGTAAAACTACTTTAAAAGACAAAGCTAATTAATTTTCTCCTCCTAACTCATAAAAATCCTCTTCCTTGTCTTCTCACACATACATAGTGTAGAATTTTTAAGTAGCACTTTTTTTTTCCCCACCCCTACTCCCAAAATACAAACATATTTTAACTGCAATACTTGTATGTTTTCATAATTCTCACCAATTATGCAGACTCTCCACTGGACATAAATTATCACAGTCTTAAACTCAGTACATATTTTAAACATGTTGCTATTGTCGAACTCAACACAAACTCGTAAGCATCGATTCTTGCCATCAGCTAACTATGTTACAAATAGAAAGTACAATTAGGTAATGGAAAAAATGGGATGCTCAAGGGATAAACAGGCACTTGAAATCAAGAGTAAAACTGCAAAGCACCGTGTTTTGGTGACAATCATGGAGTGTTACACAGGAAACCACAGCACTACAAGCCAAGACAGGGCGGGGAACAAAATAATGCACATACACTACTTTTAACTTCTATACATTGAACTCAGTCATATGCAGGCTTAAAGGCCATCTATACACATCCTACTTCCTGTGGAGAGTACACGTGATATGGAAACAAAGCAACTGAAACAAAAATCTTTAGAATAAGATTTTCCACTTAATAAAAGCTTTCAAAGCCCAATTATTACCAAATATTAAAATGGTATGCTCAAATATTTAAACACTATGAAGCACTGGGCTCTTTCTTGGAACCACGTTGATGGTAATTTTTAATAACTTTTAATGCATTCAGTTAATCAAGAAACTAGAAATCTGTGTGGGAAGCAGCTCAGCAACATTACAATATATATTGGATATTAAACTGATAACATCAACATAAGTTTTGTCATCGTCTTCATGAGAATAAATTCAGCTCCAAAGAGAAACAGATCAAAGCTGCTTAAAGTATGAACCAATTTCATTTGTCATGTGAATGACTAACAAGAGGGTTACAGCAGGAACTTAATCCAGGTCATTTCTAACTACCTGCATACTTACCTTCAGAGTGATGAAACAACCAAGGCTATTAATTATTATATGCATAAAAAACAAGTTACAATAATGACTTCCAAAGCCTCTCCTGTTCCTGTGTTATAAATAATGTAATTTCTTGCACATTAATGTTACCAAGTTCGTGTCCCTAGTCATTTCACAGAACATGTTTACAGGAAAACTTCAATGGTTTTCAAGGTGAGGGGGAGGGCATAGAGAGAGTAGGGAGAATCGCAGAAGTTAAGACTTTCTCAACAAGAGTTATCACTACGCTCCTAAATGAAGATAAATGCTAAATTAAATAGAAGAGGGTAAAAGACAGGAAATGAGGAAGCACTACATTTTCTTAAATAAAAAAATAACTTTAGCATAACCCTCAAATAAAAGCAGTAAGTTTATACCGAACACGTTTTCTTTTAAATAGTCTTCCTCCACCAAAATTCCCATCTATGTCACCAGAACTGAACTCTCACTTTCTTACCATAACTTCACTGGCAAAAAACTTCAGATTCTCTTCCTTATCTGACATCACCACCACCTCCTTTGCTGCTCTGCTCTCCACCCACCCACCCACTCTTCTTCAACATCTCTGAAAACATTTCTTTCCAGAGGATCTTTGGCTTACGAATTCCATCACACTGAGCACCCCTACATCACAACAAAGACTGAGACAGTCATTACAAACCTATTATCTCCCAGTTACATCCTGCCATCTTAGCCAGTGCCTCTACTACATGACCAGCTACTCAAACAAAACCCCAGATGGATATGCTGGTCTATGGTCTTGCAAGATTAGATTTTTCTTAAATGTAATTTACAACTTAATCTAAACTTTCGTTAACAGATGTCTGTACCTTCTGTGAAGTGTGTCACCCTTTTGGTCAACTGCTACTACGAACAACACACCATTATGCAAAAGGAATTCTTTTGAACTATGATAACAACTTTTACACTTCAGCCTTTCATACTTATTTTATGTAAACAGAAAAAGTGGAACTCTCCAAAAGCTGTTCCTGTTTGGGAATAAGCATCTCTCTATCCACTTGTCTATGCCAAGTATTTTGAGATGGCTATTGATTCCAGATGGATCCATGAGTGTTGATCCTCAGGACCAGCAGCCAGAAAATGACTCATCACCTCTTAAAGTTCAGCACAGCACCCATGTTTAAAATAGAGGTGTATTTTTAAGATAACAGAATGATGCCAACATTTTATATGTGTAATTATGTTAAATGTGCACCAATTTTTTAATCTTCTATCTCATGTCTCTACCACAAATACTCATTTATTTTATTAAATAAATATTCAAACATTTCATTATTTGTAGGAAGTTTGTTCTTAAACATCACCCAGGCTTCCAATCAGCATTTTGCTCCTGGCCTATTATCAGAATATCATCACTTCTGGCATAAAAAAGGGTTTGTGAAGATTATAGTTTTTGTCCAGGGTATAAATTTAAGGAAGCAGAACTGGTCAGGAACAAAAGCACACTATCAACTGAAACAAAAAGCTCGAATACCCTTACTCATTTTACAGCCCTATCGGAGACAAATGCCAGCAATAGCTACACTGTACTAGCTCATATAGAAACAAAATAGGAGAGGACAAAGGGTACAAAAAGAAACCAGAGAGGAAACAAAGCCAGTGGTATTAAAGTGAAGTCAGAAACAACAAAATAAAAGACACACACAGTTGCAATTACTTAAAAAGGCCTTTCTAAGCTGCTAAAAATTATTTTTAGATTCTGAACTATAGACTTAAGACATTAAATAATCACCTGCAAAAACAAAATTTATATATATTTTAAAATCTTATTTAAAAGTACTACGGTTTTAAAGAAAAAACAACAGCCTACTTGTAGAGAGAATTGCATTAAGAAGCAAAGAAACAAAGTTTCTCCAAATATCTGGCATCTGAAGCCTACACCCCTGAAAACCTCGTTTTTCAAATGGAAGCATCTGACATTAATCACAAAACTACCAATTACACCAGTTTCAATGTCTGCCTGGGCTTGCATGAAGCAATTAAAATTATAATAGTACTTTTGTATTTAAACTTATTCTATCAGAATGTATTTTTTCATGACACATTTAATATAATTAAGTACTTCCAAAATATACTGTTTGTTCTTCAGCTTTCTAACTAACAATTCTACAGTCAAATTGTTTTCTCCTGCAGATTTCCCCACACTACAAATTCAAGCACAGTGTATTTATTTTGCCAAGAAAGCCTCACAACCAAGTGTATGCTTATATTTTTACAAACTCAAACCCCTACATTCTGTAAATGGAAAAATAACATTAAAAAGTAGATCTAAGTTTTAAAAACGCAAACTACTATTGCAGAATAGAAGACTCAACCTGGAAAAAAAGGAGCCTATAAATATTCCAAAAAGTAAACCCAGGGGAACACAAGGAACACCACTGCACTTACTGATTTGTGTTTGAAATAAACAGTTCACAACAATGCCCCAGCAGAAAATGGAACACTTTATAATTATGCTGCATAAACAGACATAATAACAGGACACAAGGGAAAAGCAGTTCTTTAAAAGCCTAAATATTGTCCAGGGATGTGCAAGATCTCAGCAAACTATAAATTATTCTAAAGAATCATGAAAGACAAACTAATTAAGCGTACAAAAGTAACACATAGTATCAGACCAACACAGAACATTGCCTGGCCTTTACAACTCTTTCACAGGAATGCTGACCTAGTACAGAACACAAACAGTCTTTATATTTTGCAACCAACTAAAGCTGCTCTTCGGAAAGATGCCCCTTTTCCTCAGAACCGAGTATGACTGGCTTTCATTGACTTAGAGCAAACCCAACTCTGTGCCATGTCTCTTACACTGGGTCATCAGGTCTCAGTCTCCATGTTTACTTTACTAAATCTGAATGTTCATGTTAGAACCAGTTTGAAAAAGTCTAGTTGTTTTCAATAGCTGTTGCAAACAACAGATCCTGGACATAGCAGATTCACATTTAAAGAGTCATGCCAAAACTAGACAAGTGAGTTAACCTCCTCTTAATAAAAAATCATCCTCATGAAGCAACAAAACACAGAGTGCTTTGTTTTCTTCCAAATAGGCTCCCTCTTGAACTAAACACACACTCCAAATGAGGTCATGAGTGAATGGGCCGGAGTTAAATTAAGCATTAAATCAGAGAGAGTCACCTCAAAAGAAGATGAAGGATTTAACAAAAATAATCTTTTACTACCCTTGCTCAATCTATAAACATGTCAGAAACATTTCTCTTTTCAAGGTGGAATTAGCAGAAGTTGGCACGTACAGGAAGACACAGGCCCCACCAGTGGGATAAGGAGCCTTTGATTTTTGTTATGTAACACAACTTTATGGAAAACTTTGTAGCTTGCCAGTTCAGAGACTAGATTAAACAGAAATTATGCATTACACTGAAGCTAAACTTAGAGTGCCCTTAGGACTCCATCAGAAAGCACAATCTAGAAATTATATCTATTCAAAGAAAACGAAGAAAAGTTGTAAAAGAAAAGCAAAAAGGGTACCTTTCAAGTACATCAACTTACTGTGATTTGTCTTCTCTCCTGAGTATCTCACTTTAGCTTCCAGTAAAGATTGGGGCACACAACTACGTATCCAAAGACACTACCAGATACCATAAATTCTACTTACTGCTTGTAGGCATATAGAGGTTTCCTCCACTCTAATATTACTCAACAAAGACCAAATCTGCTCCACTGCTCCCAGCCCACCTTCAGCTGGAATCAAAGTCTTGTGCATGTGTCAGAAAGTGGAATATGTTCCCTTCTCCAGCTGAGGGGCTGATGATTATACCCACTACCCACACAATTGTGTATTTGCATATTTTAAAACATTCTGTTCACCATGTAACTTCATGATCAGCAAGGGTAGGAATTATAGCAAAGGGATCTTAACATAATGGCACATGTAAGCAACATAATCTGTGTACTTCATTATGCTTAAACTAACCACAAGTGAATCACATTTGCAATGTGCTTCTGCAGCTACATGAGAGCCACAGGAAGGTTGTACACTCAGCTGTGAATGGTAGCAGTTTCTGCATTCATAAAACGCTGTGGTCTTCCAACAGAAATTAAAGGCAAGCTCATAACTGCATCAATGTATGATTTAAAAGGCAAAATTGTCATTATTATCCCTGCTGATTAAACAATAACTTGGTTGGCTTGTCATCAATATTAAAGAACAAAGTACAGTTTCATAAGCAAAAGTCATTCAGTGAATATTCTGCCTCCACTGTTCACATAAAGCAACACTGCCCCTCTAAAATATGAGTTCTTGATGCCTTATGTGATTTTTTTATATGACTACACCAACAGGAACAGTTATCAATTGCTCTAGCTCCTTAAGAACTGAACACACCTTCACTATTTGTAGCAGTACCCAGAAAGGCTCCACAAAGCCATTCCCTCAGACTCAGAATCTGTGCATCCTACTAGATACAAAAGCACCATATGTAGCGTACAATGTCTCAGAACAAGATTCTGGTGGGTACAAGTAGGACATAATTAGAACACAAAGAAATACAAATGAAAAAACAGATACTAGGGAAAAGATGGATGCCAGCATCCAGAAGAGATGCATGATTTGAGTACACACCTTGTTTTCATGGCACTAAGGAGATTTAAAAAGTCTTTGAACATTATCTTAAAGAAGAGTGGTTTTCTTTCAATCTCCCTCCACTGTTCACCACTCCCATAACATATGCCACATCCACTCACAGAAAAGGCAAGGTTCAGAAAATCCCCTAAAATAATGTGTTACCTTCATACAGACTTGCTTTGCAAGCTTCCAGAAAAAAAAAACATGCCAGAAACATAGTACTTCACCAAAAGAAAGAAAGTCTTAACATACAGATTCTTAAAATACAGAACAGAAATTAACACACTAGGGATACAGGCAAGTCTCTCTTATCAAATAACATAGCCATAGGTCTCCATTAATCAATTAGCAGATATTTAATAGTGTCTCCCACTACAGTGGAAAAATATTTAAAGGCAAGTTACAAAATCATATTTTTATTCAAGAAATTATTTATCAGACAGCAGTAACTGCAAAGAGAATGCAATTACCCCGGAGTTCGGATGGCACGTGAACAGAAGACAACAATGCACATCTCCTACGTGTAGCATATATTTCCTTCCTTATACTGAAGCAGAAGAGTGACAAGCCCCACCAAAACATCTCTATGAGCTTTGAATAGCCCTGAAAACAACTATGAGGCAGTCAGAGAGGAAACTGAAACAGCTCTCTCCATCCACACGTAAGGTGTAGTAGCGTTGCACCTGACTACAGCAGGTTGAGGAAGATGGGACAGGACAGGCATTGCACTCTGCATTACTCCATTTGGAGAGCGTGGGGCACGCAGCAGCACTGAGAACGACATGAGGGATTAGAGAAAACATGAAGGTTACACAGATCGGTTGCAAGTTATGCAGCAGAAGACACGAGGGTCTTAGTATTACCAGCGATAACACGAAATCATGCCTTGCCGGGACAAGGCTGCACTTGAAAGGCAGAGATGTTGAACACATAACCCAGCGCACAGGAGCATACCCAGGGGCACAGCTCCATCCTGCAGGTCTACACGGTATTTCCCCTCTTCGCTGAAGGCACAAGAAGACCCACAAGGGAGTCAGAGCCGGCAGCCGGCCCTCCGGCCCGGAGGAGAAAACGCACACCCAGCTTTGCCCACACGGGACAGGCCACCCGAGCC
>NW_009970726.1:11759554-11775924 GCF_000747805.2 Chaetura pelagica | reverse complement strand
GGGGGGCGGGGGGGACGCGGGGGGTGTGGGGAGGAGCGGGGGGGAGGGACCGGAGGGACAGGGGAGCAGGCAGTGGCCGGGAAGGGCCTGGCCCGGGCCTGAAGCCCCTTCCCGGTGAGAGGGGTCACCAGAGCAGGGGCCACCTGCGAGGTTCCCCCAGGCCTGGCCACGAAGAACTCTCAAGAGATGGGTGAGGACAGGGGTTATGGTCCCCAGGCACTGTCACTGAATGAGACCTTACTGCTCTCTACTGCTACCCGAAGGGAGGTTGGAACGAGGTGAGGGTTGGCCTGTTCTCCCCGAAAACAAGTGACAGGACAAGGAAATGGCCTCGAGTTGTGCCAGGGGAGGTTTAGACTGGTTATCAGGAAAAATGTCTTCACTGAAAGGGTTGTCAGGCACTGCAACAGGCTGCCCAGGGAAGTGGTGGTGTCCACATCTCTGGAGGTGTTTGAAAGACGTGTAGATGTGATGCTGAGGGACATGGTTTAGTGCTGGACTTCGCAGTGTGCTGGGTCATGGACTGGACTTGATGGTCATAAAGGTCTCTTCCAACCAAAATGATTCTGTGAACTTGGGCAACATGAGGGAGCCTAGGAGTGTTCTGACCTAGTTGATCCTCCTTGAATTCAATCAATTGTAATTGCATCAGAATTTATGAAAGATTGTACTTAAAACTTGTGCTCCACTTGTCTGGAGCAGCTCTGCATCTTCAAGTGATTTTTATAGATAAATTGCTGTGTTGGGTTTTGGCCAAGGGCTGCAGTACAAAGGCATGATCTCCCAGTGGTGCCCTCTATTCACACAGGCAGTTCTCTTTGTATCTGAGTTTGCAAGTAGATCAGTTGTCTAAATATAAACAAAAAACCTATTCATTTAGGACACACTGTAAATTATAGATGGTGATTTAGCAAATCAAACACGCGTTTCCATCCAAATATGTAACATTATTCCAATGAAGTTTCAAAAATAAGGTTCATCACTTTCTCCCTATTTACATCTATTATACATAATACAATTTATCCACGCCAATTGTAATTCAGATTATATTAATTTGCCAGCCTCTGGCCCATTTTCTTGGTTAAAAGCAGATGATGAAGTACTTATTAAAATTTAGAGTTAGAAAAGTAATCTTTGACTGTCTAATGTATATTTTGTAGATCTAAATGGATGCAGAACTTCCTTCAGCTTTAGGATGGCCACTGTTTCACTCCTGGCCTTTTGATATTTATGAAGATACAGATGAGGTATTTGCATGAAGAATCACACCATGGGTATGAGAGGTCAGAAATACCCTCACCCTTTCTCCTCCTGAAGTCCACTCCTTAGGGAAGAATTTCTAGGTATTTACTGGGGCTGTAGGTACAAGAGGGGACCATTAAAAGCAGCCTTGAAGCAGCAAGGAACACAAAATCTTTTGAGATGCTTCTTGGGCAAAGCTGTCCTACTTTACAGCTACTCCCTGCACGGCACTAGATTGTGTCTGACAGACAAAATTATTACTAATTTGTTTTTTTCCTTCAAGTATTCTCACTTATCTTCAACCACTTTTTCTTCTTTAGGTGCTTAAAGTGCTGAAAGCATGCATAGCTGCCAGGAGAAACTTTCCATGAGACTTGCTTGTGAGAGTGGCTAGTGCTGTTCCCCTCTCCAGACACGGTCCAGAAAGAACAGTATAACTGAAGATGAGGTTTATAGCTAGAAGTACTATCATTTGTTATAACAACAAACACAGCTGGATAAAGTAAACAACTGTTTGGGAGAAACTGAATTCTCTCAGAGCTGTCTATAGAAATTGTGTTTCCAAGAGAAACCCTGTTATTGCAAAGTGTCACACTTAACATTTTTACAGAAAGGTTCCCAACTTCCACCATCCCATATAAAGACCTTTGCAATAAACTGCAATGGTATTATTACCAAGGTGTGAAAAACAAAGAGTGTTGCTGCCAAAGCAAACCAGAGCTAAGAACTGGGGAGACCAGAAGGTCCAGTCAAAGGGGAAAAATGGGAACAGAGATTAAGCCAGGAATCAGTACGTTAAAATATACGTTTTAATACCAAGACAAAGGAGTAGCACGGTTGGAGTCGAGGTCACAGTTAAACAGCAAGTTGATCCAGGCAGCAAGGATGACCCACAAGAAGCAGATGGAAGAGTGAAGTAGTTTGGGGAAGAAGACACAGTGAAAGACATAGTTAGGTGTCAAGAGAACTGCTTAAGGCAGGGCAATCTATAGGATCTTAAGGAATCTCTGCCAGTAAATACCAACACCTACTGCCAGTTGCTTAGGAATCTAGGCCTGAGGTGAGATTTAGTTCCTGAGCTACCTGAGAAATGATTCACCCACAGCTCATTGACTCTGAAACAGATCATTTAATCTGAAACTAAGTTTATTTCATTGAGGTCTGAGAGCTGGATGTAGGCATCAAGGATTTCATACATTTCTAACTTTATGTGCAGACATAGTAATAGACATAGACATTTCACTGCTCTGAAATAGAAGGCTGGAAGGAAAACAAGCTGGACTTTTTTAGCTGTTACAGAAATAAATGTCAGATTTACCAGAACTGAACCTTCTGCTTCCACTCGGGCTGTAGGTTTTCTTTTTAATCTATTGAATTTGAAGTACACCTGAGCAGGAGATACAGATGATAATTTGTCTCATACTATGGACTGGCAAGTTCTTTCTTCCATTTTTAGCCAATGAATCATCAGAAACATGATACAAATTTATATTTGCTAAAAAGAATGAAGAGGAGGCAAGAAATATCTTCAGTCCTTTCTTGGGCAGAAGTTATTGCTCAGTTCCAAGGTGTCTACATCACAAAGGAAGGTCATGGTAGCCACCACAGCAAAATCTATTTATATCAAAAGAAATGCAATCTAGAGAGGCAGCTCTTGCAAACTGACAGGAAGGCTGACTGATGAACTCATTGGTTTTTGAGGGGATTAAGAAAGTAGTCTTTTGCAGCATACCAAAAGAAAACATCAAAAAATAAGCCTGAGGTACCTTGCACCAGACCAGGGTTAGAAGATCTCTAGGTGTTTTTCATCCATACTTTAGAGGTAACAAAGACAGTGCTGGAGGGACTGCCTCAGCAATTCTTAGAACCTGCTCTGTAATCCTAATGAGCTTGGTCTAGGTATAAACTATACATGATTTAGGTGTAAACAGAACATTTTTCTCAAGCTGGTAATGTACAGATATACTCAGAAAAAAAGGAGTAATGAAAACCAGACTTCTATTAAACTCACTTTTTGTGGTGCCTAACACCTCAGCATAGAAGTTGAGAGGACTGAATAGATTTTGCTCAGTTTATTCCTTTTCAGCCTAGTTTTAAAAGAACAGTTTTTCAGCCTCAAGATAACCCAGTAAGTGTCTGGTATCCTGAATCCCCAAGGAGGGTTTTATGTGCACAGGGTTAACGCTAAGATTCTCCTGAAAAAAATGTTGGGATATTCAAGCTAATAAAATTAGTTGAATTGGCTAAAGCTGAAGTTGCTTAAATTGGAACCATTTCACTGGGAAGGTTCCCACAGAATTCATCAATGGATTTTAGATCACTCTCTTTAACTGTAAATGTGAAATTGGCACCATGTCTTTACATCTAAATTTATCTAGCACCATTTGAATAGATGATGTCTTCTTTTCCAGTCATCATTCAGCTAAATGCAGCTTGGACTAAACAGAAAATATAAAGTTATTCTCTCAGTTAATATGACTACTTACAGGATTACATATTGCCTAAGAATTTGCCAGATTGAAGCCTGAAGCCCAATTCAGTATGTTGATGAGTGTGACCACTGATTTTAAAGAGAACTTAAGGTAAACACAAACCACATGATACCCAACACTGTTTGGGAATTATGGAAGGGGAAAATTATGGAAGAGGAAAAAAAGACTAAGAAGTTAAAATAAGTTGATAATGGAATAAAATAAATGTTATGCACATTAAGATTATTTATGGTGTGGTCATTCCAATGTCTTATATTTGGTAAGCTAAAGCACAGCAAGAATTGTATTATAAGAAAAACATATCAATCAGTCTTGGATCTGGATTCCCCTTGAAATATTGCTGACTGGCATTTCATTTCTATTCATACCTTAGTTATGTTTTCTATTTGTTTGCTTTTTTAAAATAAAAAAGCTTTGGTTTTGTTCAAAATACTTCCAGCCTCTATCTTCATTTTGTTGATCCAGTATCACTAATTTCCCAGCTAAATGCTATATTATGACATAATACATATTTAATTGTTTTGAATGAGCCAAGGGAAATCAATTTGAATAAAAAATGGGAATATTGGCACCAAAAAATGGATGTAAACTAGTTTGGTATCGACCTACATACATATGTGCTCAATTTGATATATATGTGTGTGTGTGTGTAAAATATGTAAATATGTATATATGTGTATATATATATATGTTCATCAATATATAGATTAATCTATGCAGCCAAAAACAGAAGAAAAATTGTGTCATCGAATACAGTTTTGAACAAGCTTTTGAAATTAATATTTGAGTAAAATATCTCCACTATTTTTAACTTAGAGCTTAATCCATTTACAAAAAGTTTAGTGAGATTGCTTTCAATAACCAAGGAACTGGGTTCAGTGATGAATAAAATGCCTTCTAGTCCTTCAGTTTGCTTCACTGAAGGGTACCTAGAGTGAGAAGAGCCATGCAGAGTTTATAGAGGCATAAGCTCTGCAGGAGCATGGTGTTGTTAGGCAACAGAAGCATTAAGTCATATCACAGAGCTAGAACAGTTTCAGTTCCTTATCAAGGCAGCATGAAGTGACTGAAGGCTCATACTGTTTCCATTGGCCTTTCCTGTGTCTTTCAGGTCCCAGTGTGAGGATTCAAAACACTCCTCAAAATCAAACACAAAAAAAAAACAAACCAACAAAACAACAACAAACCCACCTCACTGCAGCTTAAATTTGGTTAGAAATGAGAAAGGAAAGGAAAGGTAATTTTCAGGGATCTGTTTTTCTCATATTTGGGTATACATACTAAGTATATATAATAGTTATTTTACTGGTTGTGAGTGTCATGTTTGCCCATATGGAATATGAGCTTGCCCGTGTCATGGGCTGGTTCCATAGCAAAATTATAATGGGTTCCAAAAGAGTTATTTGAGAGTGAAGCAAATATTTTTTGTGTTAGCAAATAATCACTGGAAGCTTTAATGTTGTTTTACAGCTGGTTGAATAACAGCATCAGCATATGTCTCTGAAACCAAAGTGCCACAAATAACTTTTCGGTTCTTGTAGAACAACTGCTTCTTTGCCCCAGTGCTTTCCCTTCAGTCAGTGTAAGTGCCATGAAGCACATTCCTGGAGTGCTTACCTAGTACTCTGTAAAACAACTCCAGCCCCTGCTCCACTTTGGTTTGTTGCAGAGCCTGACACCTACACAACGTGCTGCAGAGGCTATGGAGTCTGACCCATCACTACGTCTGTGCTTTCTCTGTGAGTTTTGCTGATTGTTTACCTTTCATTGTTCCTTTGCCCTTTTTGAATATTCTTCTTTGATTTGTGGGCCATTCAACATCTTTCATTAGACATCTTAGTCTGCCAATTTACTATTGATTCTAAAACACGTGACCATGCATTAGCTGGATTATAAATGATGAAAATGCAAATATGTACCCCTATTATCAGTTCCTGACTACTTAACGTGTCTGTACTCCTTGTCCTTAAAAAAGCATAAAAATGAAATTATTAATCTGCTGGACCATCTGTGCTCAATTTAAACTATCCTCAAGTTATTTTTTGTTAGTTTCATATTTTTGAGAAACGAAATAGTACAGTTTTTGAAGAAGATGGGTTGCACTGCGAAATCTTTAAGCAATAAAAAAAACCAAACACATTTATGGTATTGGTTAAATAATTTTATTTTTCTCTTTTAAATTCAGTATCTGACTCATCAAGACTAAGATGACTGTACTGTTAAATACCACACAGAAAGCATTTAAAAAATCTAACCAGTACTAAATTGCAACCTTTTCTCAGTCTGGTTTACAAAATCACATTGTATAAATTTAGTCTTTGAAAGTAAGCCATGCACCTTTTATGAAGGACTTTTATCCAAAATGCTAGAAATTTTAAGGGAAATAAATCATCTTAATTTCTAAAATGAATAGGGGCAAGATTTATTCTTAAATCATGGATACTCCTTTCTAATTAAATTCAAATGTGTTTAATGCATCTCGGGAGTGTTAAGATAATAAGTAGTCCTTTTCTGGAACTTAACATCCTCGATCCCTGTCAATAATTATATTGGGTGACTAATAAAATACGATGCCAGGCATTTTAAAAATCTTTATCTTCCTCCTCTGTCTCATTAGCAAAATGAATAGGTTTGCTCCACAGGCATCACCTCATCTGGAGATTTCAATGTTGTTCAAGGACATTGAAAATAAATTTCAGCAGGTATTCCTTCATGCACCAGTCATATACAAAATTCACTTTTACAACATCTGCCACTTTCCATGCTAAACTTTCCCTTTGCCGTAGAAGCTCATTGCTAGCATCAAAAGGCTGGAAGGCCAAAAAGGGCCACTACAACTGACAAGTCTGACCAACAGAACTTTACACAGTTATCCCACCAAGGACTACACTCTAAATAGAGGTCCAATGATCAGTATTCTATCCACAGAACATACAGCAGTCATCCATTCCACCAGTGGCCTATCAGAAAATGCTGACATCACGAGAACAGATTATCACATAAGACAATAATTACCTTCAGAAACTGGACTCACATCTAGCAGGCCTTTTAACAAAAATCATGTCAGTAATGTGAAATTAGCTAATTTGTTCCTGAGAGTTTAACTTCCTTTCTCAAGCAAATATTACATTACAATAATTACACCTCCAACTAACAAAAATATGGCAAGATCCTGAACCCCTGGAATGATATATAGTCCTCTGGCCCTCAAAGCAAAAACCATCTTTATTGACTTTAAACATTTGGGTATATATATAAATATTTGGGTACTTGAATCATAAAAACATAGAATGGTTTGGGTTGGAAGGGACCTTAAAGATCATCTAGTTCCAACCCCCCTGCATGGGCAGGGACACTTCCCACAAGATCAGGTTGCTCCAAGCCCCATCCAACCTGGCCCTGAACACTTCCAGGGATGGAGCAGCCACAACTTCCCTGGGCAACCTGTGCTAGTGTCTCACCACCCTCAGAGTAATTAATTTCTTCCTAATGTCTAACCTAAATCTACCCTCTTCCAAATTAAAACCATTACCAATTGTCCTATCCCTCCATGCCCTTGTACAAAGCCCCTCCCCAACTTTCCAGTAGGCCCCCTTCAGATATTGGAAGGCTTTTGTAAGATGTCCCTAGAGCCTTCTCTTCTCCAGGCTGAATGGATGACTTCAGAGATTTCATACTGTCTTGAAGGTGGGAGGACAAAACAGGGAATAAGTTGTGATTCATCCAACTCTTTAAAATTATTTCTTTTTCCTACTTTTAGGTCCTTTGAGCCACACATTAGTATAATTAGAATCACCCTGCCAGTGACTGCAACTGCAGAGAGACTCCATGCTGAATGTTCCATATATGTCTATGCTACCAGGCAGATATATGATATTTGACCCTATTTTACATGTGGTGTGTCACATGGAGTATCTCAAGTTGAAAGGGATCCATAGGGATCATAAAGTCCCACTCCCAGCTCCTCACAGGACTACCTAAAACTAAACGATTACTAAGTGTCATTCCTCAGTATACATCTCTATAGGTACCACAATTCTACATGAGGGACCTGCTGTTCCAGGCATTCAGTTCTGATGATGCCACTCTACATCCTTGATACAAAAAAGTCCAATATCACAGTTTAAGAGTCGTGAGGTATGGGCATCAGGCATCCTGCTATCATGCCCTGACATGTCTCTTTCCCCTGTTTTCATAAAACTGGGGATTTTAAACTATATAAAAAATGTTGCAGATGCTCTCTCTGCCCTATCTTCTGCCTGGAGTGGCTAGTCAAATAGCATTGATACCTGAAAGCCTCTTGCCAGCCTGATATCTGACACTGCTTCTTAGATTGCAGGATTCACAGAGCCACCTGAATCCAGGATAGGTCAACTATAGAGGTAAACCCTGTCATTGTCCCCCGCTGATGTGGGTTCAGCACCATGTCTGTGCAATGCCACCGTCTTGCTCACCCCAGGCTTTCCTGTCCTCCAACTATTGGTGTGGAAGCAGGGTCAAAAGTTCTTCATGACAATGTCACTCCTCCTGGCATGTCTATTTGCCATTCTCTCAGTAAATCTCATGCACAGCCTGGACAAAGTCATCCCAAACTCTCCCACCGGCAGCTGAACCCTACACATAGGAAAGGCATGAGTCTCCTGTTTTTAAAACAGGAACAGCAGAGAAGGTTTGTCTGTATCACTGCCTTCAAGTTGCATTTCAGAACCTTTGCAAGTTCTCTTCACCTCACACACCACAGTGAAACCCTAGCAGCACCTTAGTGAGATATAATTTTCTAATGGTTGAAACACCAGCAATACTCCTTCCCTTCCTCTGTCTTACATCCCCACCACTGGATCTTCTGGTATACCCTTCTACCGTTCATATTTTTTGGTCATGCACTGGAGTCGTGACAGATTTGAGGGAACACCAGCTTTCCTGTCAAAAAGCTCTGAAGAAAGTCTCAAATTCCTTTTCTGTGGCCTCAAGAACCTTATAGAATAACTGAATAAAAAACTATTTCATCTGTTCATGTTATAAAATGTATCACATAATTTGGCACTTGTGAAGTAATCCTGCAGCAGACACTGTACAACTCCAAGTTTCCCACATATAATTGATTTTTATATTACTACAGGCTAGTAACCTCCGCAGAGCTGCTGAAAAACCCAAGTGAGGATTTCATTTTAGCACTTCATAAAAGTACCTGAGCAAGTACCTCTCAGGCTGTAGCACTGATCCTGTCAGGCTTTGTTCTTGCACCATTGGTTCTCAGCACTACCACTACCACTTCAGCAATATTGCCACGGCAATACATGGTCAGACAGACCTGGGAAAATACCCTAGCAAAAATTTAAAATTTAATCATAATTAATTCTCTGACCCCATAACAGAAGGAATGATCCAGCTGAGCAGAAGGAGCTACTCCAACCACCCCTGTTACATAGGGAAGTGCTTGTGAGCTACACTGCACACTCAAAGCAATCACAAATATGTTCTTCTGTCTGGTTGATGCCACTTCAGGACTGAGAGTAATAGAAGATGTGAGAAACTATATTGTCTTTTTGCTCTGCACACACACCACCCTCATAAAGGATTAATGAGTCAATAAATAACTATAGACAATAATTTTCAGACAGTTCTTTCTGCCCTATGTTAGGGAATAAAAATACTCCTGTACAATGTCAGGGAGACAAGATTATTGCATCTTTGGAAGAATTTTTTTTAAGATTCTCTCCTACAATAAATTTTAAAGCATGCATTTTCAAAGAGTTAAATTCATTTCTATATGGTATGCTTACTTCTACATAATGTGTGTCTGTGTATTTATATATCTATTCGTATGTTTGTGTGCTTATATTTATTTACATTTTAAGTGGCCTGAAATACAGTCACCTTGCCACAGTATTAAAATAAGCTGATGTGGAAGACAGCATTACATAGTGTCCTCTATAGAATTTCTTTACATGAGCCAAAATAAACTAATTTGTATGCTGAGTTAATTTTAATCAAGGCATTTGTATTACCTTTTTTTTATATAAAATCACTGTCTATTGACTTTTCTGAAAATTCTGGGTTTGACAAAGAAGAAGCAGCTTATAGTCTTCTTTCATATGAATGTGTGAGTATGTATATAAAAGAAAAATATAGTTTAATTACTGTTGGAGTGTCTCTTCAGTTTATAATTTATTATGCAGTTTATATTTTATTTACTTAAGAAGAGCATTGAAGTCTGTGCCCCAAGTAAACTTTTTCTTTTACCATGGAGTAAATATTTAAATGGCTGCTTGAATTAAATACAAGAACTAATGAGTTTAAGTATTATAAACTGAAAAAAATATTATATACAAATTTGAAATATACATAAAATAAAGCATTATCTTAGTTCCCTTCCTCTGTTAGATGCATTACTGTATGCACAAAGCCATGTACCCCAAATCAATGTCTTCACTGAATCCATGCCCTGGGAAAAAAAATGGGAGTTCTGACTACATAGACATAAATCAAGAACTTCACAATGTGACCTATAGTTTTTACTGAAATAAATTAATGGATGGCATGCAGATGCCAATATGAAACAGAGTAATAACAAAACATTAGTAAGCACTTTTAATGTAATTAAATTTTGATGTATTACAATTTTTAGTACCTAATTATTTTTGAAGGAACTGGAGAGTAATACTGGATCACACTCTTATTCAACCTAGTTACTAAAGAATACAATGTGACAATGCTTTTAAATTCTATTGCAGAATAATAGTGTATTGTCCATCACAGATAATGATGGCAAAATTGTTCTCATCTGATACTCACTCCTAGTGGCTACCTAATAAAAGGACAGTTCTTGGTACTACAGAAACCTCTGGTCAGCCCAGAATGTAAGCAAGCATTGAAATGTGCTATATAAAGCATCTCAGCTTCCAAGTGACCTTGAATCTCTGTTTCCTCATTGCTGAAGGTTGGGATTGTTCCATGGCTACATTCCCAGTCTGCATCAAGGGGCTGCTGGTAACATCAATCTTAAATACTGGTCTTTAAAACATTTTTTTGTATTGGCCTTGAACAGGTCTAATAATTTTGCTTAATCACCTCTGTTTCTACACAAAAACTGGTCAGTATCTAGGCTGAATTCTAATTTATTATTCTTGTGAAATCCAGCCCCAGGCTTTCTGTCTGCCACCAAATATCTAGAATCACAACTGGATAAATTATGTCAGATGCCCTGTGACACCCAATCATCTTTATTGTATAGAAGTTCACTTTCAGCTTAGAGTAGAATAAATTCCATTTGAGTCAGAGTTCAGAACTTGGGAAGAAAAATGAGACGTGTACAATTTGCATATTCAAATATGCAAATTGGATGGATCCAATTTGTGTTATTTGTCTCCTAATGAGAATGACCTTTTCTGCTGATGGGAAAAAGCAATTGAACTTGGGCATGTGAAAGTTATAGAAGAAAAACCGTATGGGGTTGTTCAGCCTGGAGAAGAAGAGGCTCCAGGGAGCCCTTAGAGCACCTTCCAGTACCTGAGGGGACTACAGGGAAGCTGGAGAGGGACTTTTTACAAGGGCATGGAGTGATAGGACAACTAGTAATGGTTTTAATTTGGAAGAGGGTAGATTTAGGACATTTAGATAATGTCTTCCTAGACATTAGGAAGAAATTCTTTACTATGAGGGTAGTGCAACACTGGAAGTGTTCAAGGCCAGACTGGATGGGGATTTGAGCAACCTGGTCTAATAGGAGGTGTCCCTGCCCATGGCAAGGAGGTTGGAACTAGATGATCCTCTAGCAGAACAGGTCAACTACTTGCTTCTATGAACTATGTATTATAAAAAAAAAAAAAAAAAAAAAGGTCATATTGAGCCCTAAATCCCAGTGTTCTTTCATCTTTGGGAACACCTAGGTTAGCTTCAGTGTCTGAACTTCGCTGCTTGGATGTATCTCTAATAACACTCCTTGCCCAGCACCCTTCCTCTTCACCATCCTTTACAAAGAACATCTAAACATTTCTCCCACTTGCTAACATGGCTCAGGTTAACACCAGAACATCTTTGTAATTATTTTGCACAACAAAATTTGAAGCTTGAAAATTCAAAGATTAAGTTACTTGCTCAAGGCTACAAAGAGGATGTTACTATGTCAGGAACTCATTTGCATCTGGTCTTCGGTCTTGTGTCCAAACACATTAGATCAAGTTTCTTTCAATGCTGAAATGGAAATGGAAAGAAGCTGTGATCAGTTTACAAAGCAGCATTAGGGTCACACAGCCTGTGTGGTTCTACTTCTGTGAGTGCCAAAGGAGGAAATGAGTCCTGTGAATAGGCAGCTCATCTGTAGACAGGTCATATCATTGTCACTGCGATGTATTACTACACATTTAATTATCATATCTACTGAAAAAAAAAAAAAAATGTATATACATGGTCCTTCTCTTCCTTTCAAGCTTATTCTTTCACCTGCAGACCTTAAGATCAAGCAGCAGTATCACCACATGGGATATAGGTCTTAGAACTGAAAACACATACAGGACTCAGGATTAATTAAAGAGCTAGGAACATCTTGGCATGGCTTAGAAGCAAGGGCACCATTATTTATTCTTATGGTGCTACTGGAGTCCCCCATCAGGGAGGAGGGCCCCATATTGTGAGGATTTATTTAAACACTTAAAGAGAAATGGCACCTGCAGTTAAGAATCTACAACTGCAATGATAAGATGAAGAATAAAGCTGTCTCTTCAGTTGATTTCTCTAATAACAATATTCAAAGTGGTACTAATATGTACATCATTTTAAGTGTGTGTTTTCCCATTATTATGTACAGGGAGGGGCTGCAGTACGATTAACACCCCAACTCTGGAAATGCATCCAGACAAATATGGGTTGTCCTAAAACCAGATAACTTACCTTTGCCACCAACAAGCAAGGAGGAGGTTTCCACTGAGAAAGAGAAAATTCAAGCTGTGCAAAACCAGCCAGCTCCCCAGGCACACACATGCACATCCAGTTGTGAAGAGCTTTGTTCTTAATGTTAGTTTACTTGCTGGTATGCTATTTTTTGCAAAATTATTCAGAGGAGCAAAAAAAAGACAAACCTTCTCATGATAAACAAGGTAATAAAACAAAACAGGTTTTTGTAATTGTTTTGTTTTCATCTGTATTTCAAAATGTATTTCATACTGAGCACAGGTGCAAATGAATACAGATTGGGCAAGAGAAGGACCAGATGTAGTTGTTAGAGTAATCAAGTCTCCTTTAACATAGCATGGGAAATAACTGTCCTACAAGCAGGCTACACTGACCCAGTAATTTTTGTAATCTGCTAATGGTGTAGTTTCATGTAGGGTGACTGTAGTCTGTGCTGCCACTGAAAGGAGCAGTTCTCTTTCCATTGCTAACTACCTCTTTCTATCGCTGTATCAGAAAATAAATTCAGACCAATTGAAAATCTTATTAGTTTCATTCCAATCAACGCTTGGATTTGGTTGATTATGCCACAAATCCTGGTGTTAACATGAAGAAGGATGAGGAAATGCGTTACCTGAACAAGTGCATGGCAGATTGAGATAGTTCAAAAGTAGCTGCAAAACTGCAGTCTTGAAAGACAGTGATTGCTTGAAAGGGATGGTAGCAGGTTTAAGTTAGGGTGGTTTCTAGTGTCAAATATGTACCAGGCACAAACTGTGCAAACATGAGTTTATTCAAGCTCATATGCATCTGGTATCTGCAATGGAGGTGCCTAAACTGGTCATTCAAGGCTCCCTGTCCTTAGGTTAATGGAGTCTAAGGCATTGTCCATCTTCTCCTGAAGCAGAAGCCTAAGATGAATTAGATTAATTTTTTTGTCTAAAAGTGACTATTTCTCTCCATTTGACTATACACAGACAGCAGGGTGACTGGCTCTGCTGTAGATGTCTGTTTAAAGTGAGGGAGAACAACTGCATCTTGTCTGTCAGGGTTAAATCAGTGTTGCAGTTTCAAAGTACTTTGAGAAAACGGTCTAGAACAACTAGAGATGTAGCATCCATAGTCTACTGCTGCTCTCTGGTTACTGTCAGGTAGGTCTTGTTCCTGAACAGGAACTGTATATGAAATGAATACAGTATTACACACAATAACATGATGAATTACAGAAACCGAAATTAAGATAAGGAATGGCAACCAACACATGTACATTGATATCATTTTTATACTACAAGTTACCAGATCCAAAGCTTGCTGTCAGTCTGGAAAGTCCTCCAAACATTTCCCTGGATTTGGCTCAGATGCACATCATATTTTGCATGTTCAACAAAGCCTCAGGGAAAACGCAGAGAGACTTTTGTTAATTGCTAGGAGCACCCCACTGAGCTAGAAAAAGCTGCTGGAAATTAATTGTCCCTGAAAACAATTACCTTACACTGTGTATAAAAAAAAGGGTTAGCACTGGGATGAGCAGTAATACTGCACACTACTACTGGTGCAGTTGCTCCATTGTCAGTGGAACAATGCATATTCTTGCCAATGTTTTCATTTTTTACAGGTACATAAACAGGTAAAAGGTGATTTTAGCAAAGTAGCAGTAACTTAATTTTAGAGGATTTATTTGTTGAATTCAAGCATTCATAGCTATTTATTCTGGGGTGTCAATCCTAGTTCTAAGTATTCTTTTTGAAAGTTGCCTTGTCAGAATTAAAGAAATAGTTATGAAAAATAAAACTGATCTTCAGGGAATAATAGAATTACTTTCAGTATGTTAAAGCTAAGCAATTAACAAAGGAGAAAAAGCAGAGGGAAAAGGAATGTCTCTTGTTAACTATTTGCGGTTTTGATTAAAACTACCTTATAAATGACAACATAATACAAGTGTTCCTTAGTTAAGGTCAGTCTTTAGCATACAGTTAAGTGTCCCATAGTGACTTACATTTCTTGGCAAGGCAATTTTGATCATATAAATTTCATATAGGAAATGCATAGTGCCATAATGTGGGACTTTGATCAATGATGCTACTCTGATTTATAATTGTGTTTTTTTTAACTGTGATGTACACAAAGGACTAATTTAAAAGCTCATTTTAGTTGCAACCTACCTCTTCCTTTTAATAACATGAAAGTCATCTGATTACATTTTTTCAGTCATCCCTGTGTCATGCATTAGATAATCTCCTTATAGTTTAAAACTAAAAATGCTAATGGATTGGGGAAATGGGTTTCTGCTTTCACCCAGAGTATCTGTCTTTTTTATGCTTGTCTTCTAGATCATTTATCTAAATAATAACTTTTAGTACCCATTCCTTCCTTCCAATGAACTATAAGACATTAATGATTAAAGTCAGTGAATACTTCTCCTCCCTATTCTAGTTTTTACAGCCGAGGTTACCACTTTCAGCTGCTGCTTTTTTTCTGGGAGAAGAGGAACTACAGACATAACCTTGCAAAACTACTCACATGGTTACTTCCTAATTTGTCTCAGTCAAAACAGCCTAAGTTAGCTTAAAATAACTACAGATCTCTTTTACTGAGTATCACCAGCCAGCAGTGACTGAAAGGACATTGATGTCAGTGACTACAAAAAAGTAATTACATTAAAACTCAGCCAACAGCTTTCAGTCAGCAAACTTGTAGGGGCAGCCCAGAAAAGATGCAGTGACCAGCCCCTCCTCCCCTCAAGAGAAGGTGCTGTAGGGAGTAACTTCTTCAGCAGGCAAACCTGGAGATACAGGAGGGTATATATGCATGGCCTTCAATCTCAGAATGAGGGAAGATTACTTATTTTGTACAAAACCAGTATGCAGAAGATGAATGACCAGGCCAAGGTCAGGTATAAAGATTGTGGAAACTGTGGGAGTAAGCGCTAGGAGAGTGTGTAATTCAGTTTTCATCATACCTGCCTTATGCTGTGTGAAGCACCAAGCTTTCAGAAATTGTTTAGCACATACCCTCGGGGGGGGGGAAAAAACAAACAAAACAAAAAAAAAAACACCCCAAACAAAACAACAAAACAACCAACAACAACATTCTGATCAACAAGGATGAGGATGTATCTTTAAAACACTAAGGAAATCACTTTCCTCACCTACCACTATCCTCTGAAATAGATGGAACTGAAGCACATTTAAAGAGCCAACAACTCTTCTGTTCCCTTGAGACTCTGGAGAATGTTTTGAGATGGAGGGAAATGACACCTCAAGTAGATGGGTGCCATGCTAGAGACTCACTGAGTCTTCAAGTAACTTACACTGTTCTGAGGCTCTCACTGCCTAGAATAAATTTGCTCTGGCACAATGCTTTTGGTCTGCATAGTCAGAAAAGGCTTTGGCTTTAAAGCAATATTCTTACATGAATCAAGCTGTTTTCTCCATTGATAAGAACAAAGAATGACCTTATGAGCTCAGTTTTAAAGTCTTTCTGGTGCTGCTTTGATATTTCCCATGGTGATAAACAGCACAATATTCTCAAGAGCTGCAAATCACAAAAGAGCCAAAATCTACCTACATGTATTATGTAGTCACTAAATCACATTTTCATGGCATGTGGGAAGTGACCAGGAGATAATAGCAGACAGACAGCTAAAGGAACTATAGTTCACTCATTCTGCTGAGGGGGAAAAAAACATGCTCCATGAATATAACTTAATAGGAAAGGAAATCTGTTCACAAAGATTATCTCAGCAGG
>NW_009970726.1:11757618-11759430 GCF_000747805.2 Chaetura pelagica | reverse complement strand
CAGCAGGAAGCACAAATTTACTGAAGCAACAATTCTATCTGAACTTTCATTTCCAGTGAATCATGGCATTACGTTCAATTGAATTCTAAATGTGAAACCTGCCCTTGCTTCTTGTTCTCTGCTGTGGGATCACTGTCAAAACAAAGAACAATTACAAAATGTTCCCTCAATTCAGAATTCCTATTCGGTAAGTGACGCCCATGTAACAGAGATCTAAATGTGAAATTTGTCACATGGAAACTGGATTTCTCCCCCTTTCTGGTATTTAGACAACACAGGGAAGTTGGAAGAGTAGTTGACAGGAGTTTCTAATTATTCACATTTCAGATTTTAAGACTGTATTTACCAGGTACTTGATGCCAAGTGGGTAAAATAATAAACCACAATATTCTGGTATAGTATCCGAAATATTTCTTGTAATGTATTTATTTAGGTATGGCATTACTAGATTTGAAGGCTGAATTAGTCTATTAAGGAAATTTACACTTATTTCAATATTACATTTTCTTTATTATTATATTTATATCTTGTCTGAAACATGGCTTTCATTCTTAGAAAGTATTTTTACTTCACAAACAGGTGATAATAATTCAATTTGTATATTTTTTGCAAAAGTAGCATGACCATTTTCATCCAAATTTGGGGTTGTGGAGTTCAGAAAATACATGCTGTCCACATTTTGTTTTGTGGAATGAAATACTGAAGAAGGCAAAATATTGGCATTTGCTCTCTTTGAAGATACATGAAATTTCCTATTATTGGAAAGCACTGTTGCCCAGAATAACAAATTACAAGACAGAAGGAAGATGCAAATCTTGGACTTTTAAAAGCATCTAACATTTTCTCAAATTCTATTCAGCTGTATTTATCTAGCCTTCTGGCATGCTGCTGGATTACTGTTCTCAATAAATCTATAAATAGGATGCAAAATGCATGTGAGCTGTCTGTGCACGAATAAAGAGCAGCCAGCAATAAATTACAGCATAATATATAGTTTAAAATGTAGGAAAAGGAATGCTTTGACAAATCAATGCAATGTATTTTGTTACCGAGAGTGAAAGATTCATTACACGTCAGCCTTGAGAAAGCTGGACTTCTGCAGCAAGGGTCATCTAGGACATATGACGTAATGAAAGAATATGGAATCATGCATAGAAAGACAAACATAATCTTCTGAATAATAACACCGTATTAAAATTTTCAGGTAAAATGTTAGTACTGTGCAATACTTCGGTGTTCAAGAGAGGCCAGGAGTGCAGTGCCAAAGAACACAGCAACGAAACCCGAGTTCCTATGGATTTGGTCCTCATGGGAGGTCAAAGACCGACCCTTCTTCTGAAACTGGGTCAGTTGCACTGGCTTCCATTTGTGTTTTCAGGTGTCTGCTGAGGTCTGAGCTCATCTTGCAGCACTTTGTTCGGATAAATTATTCCCTCTACCCTTTCACGTATTTTGATGAAACTTGGGAAAATTTGGTGGTTTAGGGGGGCACTCAAGACATCTGCCAGACACGAGTGAAACTGGGATGAGATTTCAAAGTGGGTGGGAGGGGAGGACACGGAGACACGGCCAGATACACACACCCTTCAGGTCGGAGCTCATCTTGCAGCACTTTGTTCGGATAAATTATTCCCTCTACCCTTTCACGTATTTTGATGAAACTTGGGAAAATTTGGTGGTTTAGGGGGGCACTCAAGACATCTGCCAGACACGAGTGAAACTGGGATGAGATTTCAAAGTGGGTGGGAGGGGAGGACACGGAGACACGGCCAGATACACACACCCTTCAGGTCGCACAAGCCCAGAGTACAG
>NW_009970726.1:11756409-11756842 GCF_000747805.2 Chaetura pelagica | reverse complement strand
ATCCATGACAGACGAGTTCCCACCTGCTGCGCAGGCGGGGCCGGGCCTGGGCTGCGGGTGGAAATGCCCCAGGAAAAGTTAGCGCTGGAGCGAGGCTGTACATGTTGACGTTGTTTTGATGCTCGGGAAGAGGCACCTGAGCTCGGCAGGGCTGGAAGGGGCTCAGAACGGGGGTCTGGGCAGGTGGGGGAGAGGCCGGAGCGCTGATACCCGCGTGAGGTGGGTGTGAGGGTCATACCTGCCAGGGCTGTGAGGGGCGAGTTGTTCCAGTCTCGTCTGTAAGGGGAAGCACAACCCTTAGGTTTTCTTCAGCACAGAAACAAGAAGAGATCTCTGCGTGTTTCAAGCGGGCCCCGGTTCCCCAGGAACCCGCTCCCCAGTGGGGGGCCCGAGGGGCCCAGCAGGGGGCGCTGACGCCGGGAAAGGCGCGCCC
>NW_009970726.1:11731397-11755757 GCF_000747805.2 Chaetura pelagica | reverse complement strand
GGGCTACGTGCTGGGCGCCCTGGGCTCCCGGGCCGGGCTGAGCAGGCTGTGCGAGAGCAGCGACGAGGAGGAGCCGCCCGCACCGCGGGAGGGCCGGGCCGAGCCGGGGCGGGCCGGGGAGGAGGAGGACGGGGAAGAGGCCTCAGACCCCTCCGAGGGGAGTGATGTGGAAGGAGAGTGGGAGAGCGAGAGCTCGACCCCCGAGGACGGCAGGGAGCCCGAGGGCAGCGAGCCCGCGGCCGAGGAGCGGCGGGAAGAAGAGGTAGGATGTTCACCTCGGATTAACGCCAACCTTGTCAAGGTACACGCCCCAGCCGGAGCGTTGAGCGGAGTTTGCACCGCCTGTGTAAAGCGCGGGTGTGTCAGGCCACGCAGGACGTTGTCGTGGCTCTAAAGCTCGGAGGACTGAGCAAGTGTTGCCTGCAGAGTCCTGGGGAAAGCTCAGGCGTGAAGGAGGAGAGTTTCCCCAGCTCAGGGTGGCCTTGTTTCTATGTACGAGATCAGCAGATAAAAGGAAATACCCCATCTTTAAGAGTTCGAGAACATGGTATAAAACTTTTGCTAAGAGCAAGGAGAGCTTGTGTTAAAGTTAGCAACCTTTTGCAAACTCAAGTGTTAATTCGGGTTGGTCCCACAAGTTCTGCTTGCTTTTAGGTCTTGCACCACAGGTGGAGGAGAGGAAGGCAAAGGGGTCATTTAGCCCACATGTCACTAACTTAGACTGTTAGTACATCTGTAGCTGATAAAAGCAAAACCTAAGATGTCAGGTTTTAATAACAACAGCTTGAAGAAAATTTCATGTAAAGGGAAGAGGGGTTTTGCTGTCATCAGGTTGGTCCAGAAGAGTAACTTGTTGCATGCTTCTTTATGAAGTTGTTTCTTTGACATGAGTTATTAGTAAAATACACACTTAACTAAAAGCTTGGTATATTAATCTTAAATAGAAATTTATATTTGTGTTTGAATATTTAATATAATAGTCTCATTTAATATCTTATTTTATTGCTTTCCTGGCAAGAGTCCTCCTCACAGTGCTACAAAGTATATTCCCCCTCAAGTAAGGAAAGCTCAGGAGACACTAGATGACAAGAAAAGAGAAGAATTGGGAAGACTGAAGAAAATGGTGAATGGTCTCATTAATAGGTAATGTAATAAGGGAAGTCATTTATCTTTCTGCTTTGATGTGACTGCTCATCATTCAAAGAAAAGTGGCAAGGATGTGACTTTTCTCTTCACAAACTGATTTTAAGTTGGCAATCATGTCTGCTATCTTTAATAATAATTATCTTTGTTGATATAAATTCTTCAAAGTTGGTCATTACAGAAGTTGAAAAATCTAGCAAATAATTTAAGACTGGGCTGAATTCCACACAGCAGTTAACTGCAAGTACTAGGTATAATTCACAAGTGTCAATTGGAGTATGCCTATTAAAAAAACTCATAGTGTGAATTGTAATTCCCCCCTAAAAAAGCACGACTTAGTTTTTGTTAATTAAATAACATTTCAAATGTGTTCTAATTGTAAAGTATTTTGAAAAGAGGTAATCCATTGGGATTTTCTTTTATTTGTGTTATCTATAAAAAGTAGACTACAGTATGCAGTCTGGTCAGTGATTTAGGTTTTGTTATACCTTACATGTTAAAAAACTATGAAGTATTTTTATACTTATTTTTTCCAAAGACTGTGATGTGCCATAGATACAGCTGGTAAGAACTAAGTCTGTTTACAGACATTAAGCACATTGACAGTGTTTTGTAAATACTGCTGCTAATCTGGTTTTCCATGTAAATATTAAAAAAAAACAGACCACAACAAACCACATCCCATTATTAAACATGTTGTAATTTTCATAGTTTAGTGAACACAGCAAAATACAAAAGGTCCCTTCCAGTCAGCTTTTTGATCTTTCCCCTTAAGCCATGCTAGTTTCTCTAAAAATAATAGGTTGTTTGTTGGGTAAATTAAAAATTGTGGAGCTGTGTAAGGAGAAGAAAAAGTGAGTGTTGTGTTTTGTTTCTCAATAGGCTGAGTGAACCGAATTTGCCCTCCATTAGTGGACAGATGGAAGAGCTCTACATGTCCAACAGCAGAAAGGACATGAATGAAACCCTGACAGAGACTCTCCTGAATGCCTGTGTCACTGCAGTGGCCATGCCTGCAAGACTGGTGATGGAGCATGTCCTTCTGGTCAGCATTCTTCATCATAACGTAGGAATTGAGGTAATTCTTGTGGCTGAGAATAATTTTGTCTACTAATAAGTATTGTAGAGTGATTTCCTTGATACTTCGTTTGAATTGCCTTTTAATTTTTTATTGTGTGCCACTGAAAAGCATCTCTGTATTAATTTCTTCAGTGTTTGTAACTTATTTGTTAGATGTCCACAGGTGAAAGGGACCAAGTCTGTTGCTTTATGTATAATTTTTTTTGTCCATGAGTTGCCACTGGTCAAGTTACAAAAACATCACTCTTTCATCAAGCATCCATAAAACTAATTTTTTTAAGCTTCAGGTTTTCTCCTCTTTAATTACACTAATCCATTTCTTTTCTCTTGGGTATTTGAGGTTATTGTGCTTGAACAGTATGCATCCAGATAAGGAAAGTATTACAGTTACAGAAATCCTTTTACATCAGAAATATTTTTTAAGTCAAATAATGCAAATCATCAGTGTAATTAACTAAGTTTATCAATGACTCCACAATATCAAAAACTTCAAAAAGGATTTTTTTTTTGAGGTTTTTCTTTTGTGGTTTTAAATCTGATGAATGATGAGATAAAATACCTCTTGCTTACTGCTAAGAAGAAGCTGACACTACTGATGCCCAAGGGGAGATTTTAGCTAATTTTAGTGAAATGGCTCTAAGGAAACTGAAGTGTTTCAGCACCATGTTCCCAAAAAGTTACATTTTTTTTTTCCTGCATCTTAATGTAAAAGATGTACTGATGCAAGTCCTTCAATTCATCGGTGTGACCTTATGCTCTCTCAAACTGTATTAAATATCAGATGCTATTACAGCAGCTTTCTCCATGCAGCCTTGCCATTATACTTCTTTTCTTCCTCTTTGCTGCTTGAAAGGCAGTTCTGAGTGCAAATATTAATATTACAATGCTGTTTTAAGAGAGAAACACAGGCTTTTTAGAAGCTGGAACTTTTCACAATACCTGGTAATAGTTTTAGATACAGGTTTTAGATATAGGTACACTTAGAGGTATTGGAAATACATAGATGCGATACAGACTGTCTTCTCTACTACTGACTGTTACACAGCATCTTTGAATCTGAACATAGTATTTAAGTATACTATGAAACCCTATGATTTTTTCTGTAAAAATAGAGTATGTGTTATGCCAAAGTGTTTTAGCACAGCCACATTTAAGATCAGTGTGAACAATGCAGGAGTTGACATTCCAGTAACTGTGCATTTGTGCAATACGATCATTGGATAGTTAAAATCTATGCTGGTCAAGACTTGTAATGCAGGTCAGTACTGGGACTGAAGGTTTTCATAAGAACAATCAACAAATATTAGCATTGGAATAATGGGGAAGGGTCTTGTTTAGCAATAATGTGTTCAGTATCTATCTATATTTTGGTATGCTTTCTAATTCTAGTCTTTAGCATCAGTTCTTTCTTCACAAATACAGAGATTCCGGTATTTCTTTTCCTAACTGTACCAGTGACAAATGGTTAAGACTTATTCCCACTTCAGAATCAGCCTAACCTCATGCTCAGCAGCTGTGAAAACTTGGTATGTTGGGAGTTGTTTTACAATATTATTTTTTTACCCTCCTGTTAAGTATTTCGTTCTGGAATACAGAACTCTGATACATCTGATTTCTGACATGCAACTTTCACTGGATGAATTACTAGCAGTAGCAGCATGCCAGCCTGACAGCTAATCCTAGTATGTGTCTATGAAAATTATGTAAATAACTTCTGATGTATGTGTACTCTAAGTTCATAACACTTGCTTTTCTTGCAGAGACTTTAAAAGGCATATACGAGGTGTCAATAACATACGCTTCAAGGAAAGGTTGTGCCACTTAAATATCTGTGTATGTAAATGTAGCACATCAATATTGGTTGAGAGGAGCAATAATATTTCTTTAAAATAATTAGCGGCAGTGTCCCAGAAATGAGTATTTAACACATCTGTAAAATCTATTTAGGGTTAACTGCTGGATTTTTAAAAATTTTTTTTCTCCACCTTAATGGAACTGTTGCCAGGTTGGTGCTCACTTTTTGGAAGCTGTGGTGAAGAAATTTGATGAATTCTGTAGAAGTGATGATGAAGGGAAAGAATGTGAAAATCTGCTTGCCTTGATTGCTCACCTGTATAACTTCCACGTGGTTCATTCCCTGCTGATCTTTGATATTCTGAGAAAGCTTGTTGGCATTTTCACTGAAAAGGAGATCGAGCTGATTTTGTTTCTTCTGAAAAATGTGGGGTTTTCCTTAAGAAAAGATGATGCATTGGCCTTGAAGGAACTGATCACTGAAGCCCAGAGGAAGGCAAACTCAGCAGAGAAGAAATTCCAGGATCAGACTAGGGTACGTGTGTGTTTTAAACATTCTTCTGTACTAAATAGACTTTAAATAAGCACTTTGCTATGTGTATTAATTTACCAAGAAGTTTTCTGCTATACTCTATTTATATTCTAAGTTGCCATTAGTGTTCTGTTGCTGTGTTCTGTTATTTGCATTCTTCTTGTCTGTCTTTTTCCATTAGTTCTTAGGACACGGACACCAAAATGGTTGTAATGGGTGAGACTGGGACTGTTTTGTCTTATGCAATAAATAGTACTTCTCTTTCCTGATACTTTGTACACTTCAAAAAATGGTCACTGAGGCATCATGTTTATCAGATTAAGCTTTGAATTGAAGCTTGAACAAAAATTACCATAGTAGGAGTTAAAGTAAACATCCTTCTCTGTGTTTGTATTTGTGTAATCTAAATTGGGATATATATTGCCAGCTGAGCTGTTTTTTCTCACAGAATAATAATTTCAAAGTAGACTCTCCATTAAAAAAATGTAGACCACATAATCCATAACAATATTTCTTTTTCCAATAGGTTCGTTTTATGCTGGAGACTATGTTGGCACTAAGGAATAATGACATGCGTAAGATTCCTGGTTATGATCCTGAGCCAGTTGAAAAACTCCGCAAATTGCAAAGAACACTGGTGAGAACTTTCTTGACGCATGTAATAAAGCTGTTCTTAAACCAGAAGTAATTATTTGTATTGTGTGTTGGCCTGGTGGGCTATACTATTTCTGAATTCATTTCCAGTACCTGAAGGGGCTACAGGAAAGCTGGAGGGCAGCTTTTTACAGGGGCATGGAGTGATAGGATGAGGGGGAAAGGTTTCAAACTGAAAAGAGGGGAGGTTAGATTAGGTAAGAGGAAGAAATTCATTCCTGTGAGAGTGGTGAGGCACTGGAACAGGTTGCCCATGGAGGTTGTGGATGCTCCTTCTCTGGAGGTGGTCAAGGCTAGGCTGGACAGGGATTTGAGCAACCTGATGTAGTGGTAGGTGTCCCTGCCCATGGCATAAGTGTTGGAACTAGATGATCTTTAAGGTCCCTTCCAATCCAAAAAAGAATATGAAATAGAGCAGTCTGTAATGCTCCTGGGCAAAAATCACTTTTCAGATCATTATGTATTATCTCCTGTGTCCAAGTCAAGTGAGCAGTCAAGCTGAACCATTTGAGAAGGGACATAATACTTAGTGAAAACCTTTGCTTCCAAGTCTGTACATGAAAAAGAGAATGTGGGATGTTTAATCATTATGCAGAAGAAATGAGTCATTATGACAGGTTCTTTTTTTCCATAGATTTTGAATGCAGGTGCTTGCCTCTAAGTTCTAGAGTACTTCTGGTGAAGTCTTAACACTTCTGAAAACCTGGATATATTTTCTGTCCTTTTTTTGGTGGAGAGAGGGCAGTTTGTCTAGAGCAGCAGAGTATAAAATAAACCCCAGCATGAAAGTACTTTTTTCTTTAGATTGAGAACTAATTCATTTTCACAGGACACAAAGCTGGTTTTAGAGTCCCTGTATCTCCAACCTAAAAATCACACTTGTCTGCAACACCTCTAGCATCTTAATTTTCAGAAATTTGTAACTGCAGGATATGCGTATCAGTGATAATAGGACAGGCAAAAATAAGCTGGTTAACCTAGTTCTGTAGAATTTCCTCTCTTGAATTTTTGCAGTACTTAGTGCACTTCTAGCCTCCATTTTTGAGAATTAGGTTTTTTTAAGAGTTGTTGTGTTTTTTTAATTTTCCAAAACATAAGGCAATTTGTCATGTCATTTTTATTTTATCACGTGTTCAAACAGAAAATCATCATCAGATTTTAAGATGCTGTAACAAATTTTTAAAGTCAGCATCAGGTCTGAATTCTGATCAAGTTTTATGATTGGAAGACTGCTACTTTTTAAATTATCTCTTTTTAAAAATCAAGCTTTTAATGTAGATTGAAACAGCTTCTTGTATTTGAGAAATAAGAGCATATTGGAAACATGTAAATTCTTTCCAGGTTGCTGACAGAAATGATAGTTGGGGGGAAATGTGAAGACTTTAATTAAGATTAAGTTGTTTGTTTTAAAGTAATTCTTAAAGTATTGGGGGTTTTTTGTGGTGGTGTTGTTTAAAGAAAATTCAAATAAAAGATTTTGGGGTTTTATGCATTTTGTTACTCCAGGTTCGCAGCAGTGGTTCTGGGAAAGACACTGAGCTCCGTGTCTCTCTGGAATCTCTTCTCAGTGCCGATCGGGTTGGTCGCTGGTGGATTGTAGGGTCATCCTGGAGTGGAGCACCAATGATCAATGATACACAGAAGAAGACTCAGGAAAAAGTGCATGTGGGAAAGGTAAATCTGAACAGTCCTAGTTGTAAGTCTACGTGCTTGTGGTCTTTTGAATGTTCTTCATTCAGACGAGTCGGTTCATTTCAAAGCCCACCTGAAAAGCCCAGCAATAACATCTGCTAGCTCTCTAAGCTTTCATCCCATCCCATCAGGGTCCATGGACTTATGGATGTCCGGTTCGGCCAGGTGGTCTCTAACCTGCTCAAATATTATGGTATAGCTTGTTTTTTTCTTACCCTGTGAAATTGCAAAAGTAACTTGTTATGTAAGTGGAAGAAGAGGCTTGACCTAAAGTGCATTTGCTAGTATGAATTCTGACCTGTAATGTCTGTCTGCAGGTGACATACAAGCTGATCCTAAAAGTAGTGTGGTGACTTGCATTCGAGAAGCAAGTCTTAAAAATTGGCACAATTAAAATACATTTCCCTAATTGAAAAAGCTCCTGGTGGTGCATATGTCTCTGGACAAAAGGTCAGGACCCTTGGATTAAGGCTTCGTAGTTTACTGGTGACCTTCATTAATGATCTTACTTGATGCTGCACAGAAATAGCTTTCTTAAAGCAAGCCCAAAGGAAATAGCATTTACTTTTTTTTTTTTTTCAGGTGAGTTCAAAGATATTGGAGCTTGCTCGGAAGCAGAGAATGAATACTGATATCAGGAGAAGTATTTTTTGTGTCTTGATGACAAGTGAAGACTTCCTGGATGCCTTTGAAAAACTTCTCAAGTACGTAGAGAGAACACAGAACTAAAATAGCATTAGCTGCATTGGAAAAATAACATTTCTGGTCTGGGCTTAAGAGCATTTAATTGATGATACCGTTAAAGATGGGCATAGCTAGGGATCCACATAGAGTAAAAGGGTAGGAGAGGAACCAAAATGCTGGTGTAAATATTAGTAGAGGGCAGGCAGAACCAACTGTCAGTCAGAGGAAAGCAGTGTTATTGTCACTCATGCCTGTAACTGATTTACAGCATCTTTTGAGTTGAGGAGCCTGTGCCTTCTCGCATCAAAGGTTTGCATCACAGTCTGGCAGATGGCAGGCTGTTGCAGGCTTGCTTCCTTACAGAGGCAGCCCAGAAGCCCCTTCAGAACATCTCTTGGTTTTGTTGCTGGATTTCTGTACTACTGCCACTTCCTTTCCACCTTGTTAAGACATCCTGCGTGTCTCTGTCCGTACTTGCTTGACCTGGTAGTGTTCTAGCACATCCACTTCCTTCTTGCAGAATGTATTAGCTTTGGATTTGCTCCAGGGCTGTATTTCATGTTAAGACTAGTTTCCTTACCATTTGGCAGACAGCTCTATGGAAGATGTGATCAGGGAAAAGCTCAAACTAAGCTATTCTATTGTGTCTATCAAAATATTAATTTTAAGTCTGCAGTAACTGAGAGGGGAGAGATCAGGTCTGAACTTTTCTGTTGCACCCTTGTAATTCAAGGTAATCATCTTACCAGGATGGCATGCAATTATTTAATTTGCTAACCAAACCAAAACAGACTTTGTAATAAAGTCAACTAATATTTGATTAAATGCCACTTCTGCAAAACACAGCTTGGATTTAAGACTGCAATGGAGTCATTCCAATATCTTAATATGGCCTGTTCAATTAAAAGAAATTAGCTGCTGCTGCTGCAGTTCTTGCCAAGACCTGGTAATTCAATTTGCAAATTGATCCTTGACTCTCATCCATGCTATTTAAACTAGTATACAAATCTGTATACATACAGGCTTGGTAGAAGGACTGACTACAGGCTACCTGGTGTGTGTTGGTACTGTTTTTATAAAGCAAACTCAGAGACAAAGTCTCACATCTGACAGAGTCCAATGGAAAGTACACAGAATTGTCAGTGAAGTGAATTAACTTCAATGTGAACATGTGTTCCACGGTGCGTGGGAATTTATGCTCATGTGTTTGATGTCAGTCTCATAAGCAGAAGTATGAGAAATATATAAAGAGGTATTTTAACTGCACTTGTTGATTTATCTGTCGCTAGGTCTCTGGCAGAGTTGAGGTGTGACTAAATGGTCATTTAAACCGTTTAAAATTCAGGCTTCTATAGTTTTGCTTGTCTTTTTCCTCCTTACAGCAAAATAATGTAAGTAGTTTAAAGCACTAACAGCCCTCTGAAGTGGCTCAGCTTGTGATTGCAGAAGTGTCAATGTGAAGGAAGGGCTGGGAACATAACTGGAGATAAAGCAAAGGGGGTGAGGCTTGATCCATTTCATCAGCTGAAGGGCCACACCTTCACAAAACACAGGTTGGCACAGGAGAGGAAATGAATGCTTTCTAAGTTTGAGGCAGTTTTTAAAGCTGTTTTGTAGAGGTGAAGCATGTGAGAAACTTTGCATCTCACAAACAAAAGAAACTTGTAGAAGTCCTAGATATCCTGTTGTAGTGGGATGTGTAATTCATGATAGCAAGTATGTAAAATAAATTGAACTGGCTTTTAAAAGGTGGATTTGAGTGTTCCTGTTTTTGATCTAAAGACAGTAATAGGTTTGGGCTTCAGCTGATGATACCTAACCTACTTAGAGGCAGGATTCTGCTTAGTGATAAATAACCTACTTCAGAGGCCAGTATCTTGTACACAGTGGGAATTTCTTCATGCGATCAAGGCATACACAACCATGGGAATACTGTAACTTGGGAATGATTTATTAGGTGAGGTAGTTGCATATTCTTTATCAAAGATTATCAGGCTTATGAGATCTGTAGGAGTTTATGGTGAAGCTTCACAGTGAAAGACAATCCTGATTCTTAAATTTTAGATGTTTAGTAATGCTAGGTCTGAAAAGATAACATACTACTAAGTTTGTGAAGAACTGAAGGTAAAAACAAAACTAAACATCAAACTGCTGATTTACGTGGTTAGAACTGTCTGGTAACGTGAATATTTCCTAAATAAGCAAGTTGTGATAGAAGTGATGATAAGTAAGGAAAAAGAGTGTCCCAAATTAGTAATTGCAGTGTAACTTCACAAGTCATCTGTTAAATCCGTTTTGGGTGGCTGGAAATGTGTAAATTTTTTAAAATCTGTTGCTTCATAGTAAAATCAGATCAAACTTGGCTGATTGGAGAGCAAGCAAATTGTATCACAGATACAGCACTTACAGTGCTGGTCTCTTTTAGAGAAGCAGACTTCTAAGTTCTCACTGCTCATTAGCAATCAGCCTAGAAATCATCCCAGATTTTCCTATTGTAGAACCTTAAATTCTGGGTTTTTTTGGCTGAAAGACAGTATTTTCTGTTAACCTGGTCTGTTTCTGTGATCAAAAGCAATGGCAGATGTCTGGAGGTGTTTACAAATGAGGCGTATTAGAACCAAGCAGTGAAAAACTGCAGATGGAACTTGCAGAGCAAGTTCCAATGGTGTCAAACTTGGTTAGAAAATACACTTGAGTTATACTAATGCCGTGTGAAACTTGAGCTTGAAGCAACTCAAAGAATTTTGTCTGACTTTTTTTGGGTCATAATATGAAGCATTTTTCATTTTAATTAGTTTTAATGCTGCCAAGCATTTGGCAGCCCTGGAAGCTAAATCATATTATTCACAGAGCAGGTGCATTGCGAGTTAGTTACCATTCCCTGCCAAAGTGTCTCAGCCCTCGTTTAGACTGGTCAGCTGCTCAGGCAGGAAGGCTGCTCAGTCCTTGGCCTTTATGCTGGGGTAACCAGCATTAAGAACTCATTGATAAATGTTTTCTTCAGGCTTTCTCTTTTTTTAAAGCCTTTTGAATCACAGGCTACACTGTCTTCAGCTACTATGAAACAACCATTACTTTCAAGTATTTTGTAGCATGGAGTTGGCCAAGAGATTAAATTATTCATATCACCAAATAAGTAGGAATAACATCTTAAAATATTTTATCCCTAGTAAGTACTGCAGAAGTGAAGGACACTGAAAACATTTCTCTAAACAGGCTTATACTGATCCAAAGGCTTTTGTTCCTCCCATGACCAAAGGTGCAAGAGTGAGACAACTGCCACAGGATCCTACAGTTCTTGTTTCACTCTTTGACCTTTGCAGTGGTACACCATGCAGTAGCACTTGCTGCAGTACTACTGCTGTGTTCACAGGGCAGAACACTCCATGATGACAGGGCCCTCTCCTCTGTTTTGATTCATGGGGAGCTACAGACATGGAGTGGGATACCTTTCCTTCCCCAGGGGATGATTACGCTTGTGTCATTCTGCTTCTGGCTGTTGAGATCTTGCTTTTGCAGCCACTCCTTTAACAGTCCTTTAACTGTAGCATTTCCACATTGCCAAACCAGGATACTTATTTAGCCCACAATCTTATGGATTTGAGTCTATTCAGTGTTTTAAAGGCTGGTAGGAACTTTCTAACAAGTAAAATTTAATGTGGTGTTTGGGATATTTATTTTTTTTTAAGTATTACTCTTGAATGTTAACTGTAGCTCTTAATTTGTGGTGGTAATTTGCTAAAAGATTTTTTCTCTTGCTAAATTTTAGGCTTGGACTGAAAGATCAGCAGGAGAGAGAAATTATTCATGTTGTCCTTCACTGCTGCTTACAGGAGAAGACCTATAATCCCTTCTATGCATTTTTGGCCAACAAGTTTTGTGAATGTGAAAGACGATTTCAGGTTAAGAAGAATCTGTTTCTATTTTGTTTTAGTGTGCTTAGGAAGACAGTTATTAAATACCTGAAAATGGTTGCATGCCTGCTATGGTCTTGATCCTGAGGAGGAATTCTCCTGGTGTAGCTATGCATTCACTAAGGCATACTCATGGCCAGATCTGAGTAGGAAATAAAGTAACTGCTGCAGGTTTGCTTTGCTCTGTTTTCTGAATTTTAAAAGAATTTAAGAGTCTGATCAAGCATCTGTTAATCAGCTCATTAGAGTTCATAAAGAGTAGAAAGTCAAAAGATTTTGTTGTGTTGTTATTCATGTAAGTAGTCACTTGATTTGTGGGTTTGTTTTTTTTCCTTTGACACCTAGGTGACATTTCAGTTTAGTATTTGGGACAAAATCAGAGACTTAGAAAACCTGTCAGCTGCTGCCGTCTCCAACTTGGTTTCACTGTTGGCTCACTTAATAAGGACAAAATCATTGCCACTTTCAGTTCTCAAGGTTGGTATGTTTTCAAAATAATTCTGTTTTCCTTGCATTTGCTAGTTGTATGAAAAATATTTTTTCTCTGTTACCTGTCTGGTACTTTAGCTGTTCATGATCATAAGCTAAGATAAAACTTGTTCCAAATTTACTGAATAAATCCCATTGATTGCAGTAATGGTATCATTTGAGGAAGAGGGAACCTGTGGTGACACAGACATACAGAAGGTCTACAGTTCTGTATCCAAAGCAGTTGTGAGATTATTTTCTTCAGAATACTCAGAGTAAGGCCCCTTTATTAACAGGCTTTGTCAGTAGACTTTGAGCTACGCTTTTTAGTTGATGTTGATTTTTATTAGACCTGGAAGAAATCGACTGAGCACTTGGGTTTCAGAACAGGGAGTCCATAGAATTTATAAGAAGAATAATTGAAATGTGTTAAACAGGTAATTATATAGATTGTCCTAGGTATTTCTGAAGTGTTTCTCTAATTGAGAAATTATATCCAGTATTCTGGTACCAGTAGACTATTCCTTAGAAACTTCTCTGCTTCCTTATTGATTGGCTTTTGGAGGCAGCACTCTCAGGTGATTCTTCTGTGCCAAACTTAAGATTCAGTGTATGTGGGAAGCCAGTTGATGTGCTAGAAAGCTTTTCTTTTGAGAATTCAGCTGTGTGAAACGCTTGATTTAATCTAATTCTCCCTCCCTCTCTCCTAGGTAATTGAATTCAGCGAACTAGATAAACCCAAAGTCCGTTTCTTGCGACAAGTATTGAGCACACTGTTAATCAAAACAGATGCTGAAGAACTTACTGACATTTTTGTGAGGTAAGTGATTAGAGAGATCTCCAGGGAACCCTTGGTGAGTAGTAATTAAGAAGTGTGCTTATTTTGTTTGGAATTATACAGTGCTTTTTTCTGAAGATCAGCCATTCATCTCTTGAGTAGTAAGCTCTCCTGGCTGAGTGGGGGGGAAGTGTATAATTTGTGCAGGAAGTATAGGCTCTGACCTAGATAAAACTGTGATAAGTTTTATACAAAATAAGGCTTTCAGATATTAAATGTTATCATTTTAGTCACAGAATTTTCAGGAGCAGAGCTCTGTAAGCACCTGCTTTCCTTATTGCTTTACCATCTGTGTGCAGTGGGATTCATTCTCCCAACAGTCTTTGCTAGAAGGTCTCATTAGTGTAAGAAGGAAAAATAAAGAAATACTAATGAGGAAAGATTTTTAGAGATTTTTTTAAATATTTTTTTTTATCAACATTGTCAGGAAAATCTTACTTTGGTAAGTGGGATAGAGTTTCCTGGAGAGGCTGGGAAATCTCCATCCTTGAAGATGCTCGAGACTTGAATGGATAAGATTTTGAGCAGTCTGCCCACACTTGGATGTTAGTCTGGCTTTAAACAGTAGGTCAGACAAGTTGCCAATATCCTTTCTGACTTAAATTATTCCATTATTTTGATGGATTAAACTTGCGATGTCACAAGGTTAGAAAAAATTAGATGATGTTTCAAACTGTTAGCACTGTAACACAAGGAAGCTCAAAAATGGAGTTTGCCTTGTTTGCTGCTGTAGTGTAAGTGTTTACATGAAATCTAAGACTCCAGTTTTATTATTGAGGATCAATTGTATATTGAATGTGTTTAGGCTGTTTAGCAAACCAATATTTGCTAGTGATTTGAAAGCCTCCTCAGGAAAGCTCCTTTTATAGGTTTTTGCTCCTTTTATAGATTTTTTTGCTATGTTTCATTATCTGAAGAAGATATTGAAACTTCTGAAACAGTGGAAGACTAAATACTGGTTTTGCTCTGTATCTTTACAGGCTATCAGACAACCCCAAACTGGGATTGCTACGGGAAGGCTTGAAACTCTTCCTTAACCACTTCTTGCTGAAAAATGCACAAGCCCAAAAAAGTGCTGAAGAAGTTAGCTTATTAAAAGAAAGAGTTGAACTAGCAACCAAGGCTTTGCAAGCAAAAGAATCCAAATTGAAGCTATAGTTCTATTTTTTCTAATAAAGCTTGTGGAAAAACTGAGTCTGCATGAAGCTGCAAAGCTTTATTAGTCTTTCAAGACCCAAATAATTGAGAATGAGGAGAACAGTGTTACTCTAAAGGATCCATTTTTTAATGTAAAGTTACTTTGCTCTTCACACAAGTTAAGAGGTTTAACTGAAGGTGGTGCAAGACCTTTCTGAAGAAAAGGAAAATGTTTTTGTCACGTACCTTTTTAGTACAGGTGGTCCATGTTGATGGTCAGTATCTGCAGATGTTGAATTTCTCTACTCTGATAGTCCCAGTCAGCCTCAGTGTTCTGCATTGCATATTCTAACCTTTCATATAAAATAATTCCAGGATCTCTCACTACCTTTTGATAGCTAGTCATTGTACTTGCCTGAAGAAAGAGGCCACTAGATGGCATACGTACTGGGGAGTCAGTTTTGTAATAAATCGACTTTTTCTTCAAGTGTTGAAGTTATCTGCTAATTCTGTGAATTGTTTACCTGACTAGGTCAGGAAGAGATCTTCAGTTGGATTCAAAACTGTAGTAAAAAGACTTGAAGATCTGACTTTACCCAATTCTGTTGGGTTTAGAGATCACAGCATAGTTTTATTGCTCTTTTAGCCAGGTTTTTGCAGCTTTAAAATTGGAATTGCCTAATCACTAAAAATAAGATTTTTCTAGGCTTAAAGAATAATATCAATATGAGTCTTTTAATAAGAGAATACCTTCTTAAGAATTTGCTAACATTTTCCATTAATATGTTTAAAAAAAAAAATTCATGTACATTTCTTTCTGTAACTCTGGGTGTTAATGGTTTGTTGCTTTTGTCACCTTACCACTACAGATTAAACTGCAATTTTTCTAAAGGTGTTGCTGTTTATATTAGCTTTACTCTAGCTGGCTTGCCAGGAAGGGAAGGACTTTAAATTGGGGCAGGGAGAAAAGTACTTTCTTGTCTGCATTGTGCACTGCATCTGCATAATTTACCTGTGCCAGAGCTGCCAGCCCTATTTCTGTAACCAGGCTTGTCCTCTGCTGTTCAATACTCCATTCACTAATTGCATTTGATATCAACTGATCTATTCTGCTGCTTTGTAGTTGTCCCTGTTGGGAAAATTTGCTCCCAGTAGGCATCCTCCAGAAAAATTTCTGTTTTGTAGCAAGAAAAGTAGACAAGAATTTTTAATTTTATTACAACTTTTTAATCAAAGAGCTGAATGTAGAATACTCTGCTTGCTCAGTTGTATGAGCAGGGTTTCTAGGGGGAGGAGTGCTTCCCCCTGTAGACAGGGAGCTGTTTTTCTCGCCTTTCCTCTGCTGGAGATGACAAATTGTAGGGAGCAAGATGTTCTGGCAACAGAGAAACCCAATTTCCAAGTCCCAGGTTATGCTAGCAGAGTAACAACTAACACTGAAGAGATTCATGTCAAAAAAACACAAAATGAGATGCTTTCTTTGGCCTGTTTCATACCACTGGCAGCTCTTCAGCATAGAAAACTGACCACTTCCCCTCAGTTGTATGTTGTATGGAATGGGGAAGAGGAAAAAAATGTAGTTAAAATATTTCTAAAATTCCTATAAATTAACAAAAGTATAGGCAGCAGAAGGATTGACACTGTGTGGATGGATACAGAAGTCACAACTTCAGAGGGGGCATGTTAGCAGCTCCCATACAACCATGCCAAACCTGGTAGTTTAGTTTTGGAGACTGAACTGGGAGAAAATCAGTTGCTAGAAACTCTCTGCTGTGGAATGCGTGGGACCTCAGTGAGTAAAAATTGCTCCCCCTAGACTGCACCTAATTGATTACCTTTTTTTTGCAGGAGTTTAGGTAAACCAAACATTTCAATGTGTTTGCAGTTTAATAATGCATAAATGGAAACACATTGCTGAAGCTGGGAGGTTGAGGCAACTTCGCTCTTCAAGATAAATCTTGAAACATCTTCCTGAAGTGTAATGTCACAGGCTGCTTGCTCTGTGTTTGAATATTTCCCTTGGTGATCAGAACTGACTACCCTTTGCTGCCTATGGAAAGATTGCCTGGTGTTTTATGGGCCTGAGCCTATTCACTTGCTGTACCTGCCTGGGGCAGTGTGCTGCAGGTGTTGCCATGCAATTAGAGGAGATGGTTTTAACCTTACAGTCTAAAATTACAGTTGCTAGTTTTTTTAAACTGGAGCTTGACTTAGTTATTATTTATCCCAAACAGCTACTATGTTTTGTTCAAACTGACAGTTGTTAGAGCCATTGCTTTGTTTTTGAAGAAAACAGATTTTACCTGCCTGCAGCTTTTATGTTTGTCACATTTATGTGTAAACATAAATTCCTTTGAAAAATTACATTTTCAAGGCAATCAGCCAAAATGCACTGCCAGTCCACAGTGGTCATGGTACAAGGACATTTGCTATGAGTGATTCTGCCAAAGTCCTATCCTCTCACTGTGATTCAGTGAAGGAATAGCTGTTAAACAGAAATTTGACAGTTCTAGGATAAAAGTGAATTCCCAAGTCTTGGATCTTGCCATCTTTGACAATTTTTTTTCCATGGTCCTACTGACCAAACTGCCAAAGCTTAAGGGAGGTGGAAGGCCTGTCAGAGTGTGCTGTTGATGTACGTACACATCTGCAAGCTGCTGCTGCTGTGGTCCAGTCACATTCCAAAGATATAAAGCAGTTGTGAAAAGGAAAGCTGACATGATTTTAGATTCATTTTTAAGTATGTATGTATTTCTAGATTATGTATATAATGTTAACCCTGGAGAAAAAACTTGGTACCAGCAGAGTACTCTGCCAGTGTCTCCATGTAACAGGGTTGTCAGTGCTATCAGGTCTCTCTGTCACAGCAGCAAGTCATATCGTACAAGCAGCTTCCTGCAAAGCTGCACACTAAGCACTGACTGCTGGAGAAGTTACACCAGACAGGGACACATTTTGCTTTGTCTGCTGTGGAATAAATGTTTGCTCACACATGCAAAATGCAGCATGTTGAGATTTCTTCCTATAATTAGCCTGTTAGCTGAAGTCAAACCTCTGTGAAAAATGTTCCCTGATTGTTCCAGTAAGTGAGTTGCCACTTCAAATGTCAAAAATCCTTCTGTAGAGGAGGGCTGGGGAGGTTGCTACTTCACAAGTAAGAAAGGGCTTTGAATTGGTAAAAATACACCACGCTGGAAAACAGCTACGTAATCCTTGTGCCTGACAAGCCAGCGGAAAATACAGCGTGATCTGCTTTGGGTGCATTTCACTAAAAGCCGGATGTTTTATTTTTCAGCTGTATGGCAGAAGATTTCAGTTCCCCTTTTAAACAGCACTATCCACTCCTAGCTATTAGCACTGTTTCAATTTTTGTTTTCTTTCAAGCAGGACAGAGATGTTTTCAACTTTCTCTGTTTTCTGTATCAAAATTAACGGGGCAGTCAAGTCTGGTTTTTAGCTTTGGCCCGGGTGTTAACGCTGATAAATCACAACCCAAGTCCTTTTGGCAGGGTTTTAACACCGCACCTGAACGGGCCAAGTATCTGCAGGGCTTTTGCAACTTGACATTTTTCCATTGTCCTGCACGTGGGGGGATGACGGGCGGATCTCAGCGGTGCTGGGAAGGCGCAGCCGCGAGCGGGTTGGCCCAGCCAAGGTGTGCAACCCAATACTGCGCCGAGAGCACATCTGGGATCGTTTGATTCCCATTGTTCGTTCTGAGGGTGAACTTTGCACGTGAACAGTTACAGCACGGGGAGCAGCGCGGTGCCAAATGTGCACGACACTGCTCTCAGCTTAATGAATATGCAAGTGGCAATTCTAAGACCCAAATCTTCCTTGCGTTGGGTGTAACAGCTGCCGAGTGCCCAAATGTGTCTTCAGTGCTAAAGAATCAATATGTGGGTTTTTTCCTGCAGTAGGTAAAGCACTTTTCAGGAGACAGTTTGATCTGTAGGATCACTTTTCCAAAGGCAGGGGTGTTTTGCCAGAGATTTTTTGGGTTGGACTGAATTCAGGAAATTGTAGGTAGAGATAAGACACTTTTACCATATGCCACTTGCTGTGATTTCGTCTCCTTCACCCTCCAGTAAAGCTTGGTTTACCTTGAGCCTCGCAGGCATGGACATCACAGCTGCCTGTATAAAATAGTTGTGCTATCCTCAAATTCTGATGCAGCCTGCAGCCTTGCTTTAAAACTAATTACAGGAGCTTTCTACTAATTGAAATGCATGCACAATTCAGAATTGGATACCATGTGGTTTCCTTAATAACCCTTTAAGGAAATGGAATTAGCATCTATCAAGAACAAGTGTAGAAAGAGCCAGCTGGCACCAATCATTCCTTAAAACTTGAGTCCTAGGACAAAACAGGCCACGCACCAAAACCTCCAAATGGAGGACTTCAAAGTGAATACATTAAAAAATTACCAAGTAATATAGCTAGAATGAGGTACACTGTAAGATTGCAAATAGAGACATTTTTTAAAAGTCTTTTTCTAAAGCTCTTTGTCAGTAACAGTGAAATGGTGGTTTCATTTTCACATGTGAAAGATTTCCAAGAATGACACATTTTTCATTAAAAATTCCATTATGGACCTTTTACTGTTCAGATGGTAAGAATACCTTCATATCTCCCTTGGGTGTGCCAGCACACAGCCCTGATGTGAAATAACAGGGAATACTGTTAGGAGGCAGTGAAACCCACTGCGGGAACAGCTTGCAGTTAGTCAGCCAATAGAGCAATGCATTTTTCTAGTATAGAGACAATAAGTCAAGGTATGGTCAGTGTCACCTGGGGGAAAAATAAGACATCTTGACTGCATTTTCTAGGCTTGCATCTTATTCACAAAATCCTCTCTCCTCCTCAGCCAAAACTGAAGATTCTGGGTGGATTTTAATTATTTTTTCCTTACGCTATAGTTCCATTCAGCCTTAAAACATTGACTAGATGGTGTTTACTTTCTGAATTACCTAGCTAAATGGTTCATATTAAAATGGAACTAAGCCTGTTGGTCCCTTTAATATGTTTCTTTACACCAAGGAGCATGCAGGTCCTGTGCAGCAGAGATTAGGAGAAGCAGTGCAGAAAGGCAGGAACAGCAACTGCGAATCATCAGCCTTTCCTGTGATAAGAAAAGCTGTAAAGCTCTGGGGAGCTCTTCACCAGCACTTCAGAGCTTGAACAACAGAAAATAGGATGGCTCAAAAGCTGCTGTGGGTTTTTAATCGGTTTGTTTTTCTTATCTGTGTTCTGAAAGCCGTGTGAGAATCAGATCAGAGAGACACTAGACCCATCGGTATTTCTTGGGCTGCCCTGTTCTTGTGAAACCTTCCACCAGGTTTTTGAGTTTAAAGGAGCTTTCAGACTGCTACAGGATGGAGAAGAAAATCTTTATTCCTGGCCAGGTTTTTGACACCCTCACAGATGCTGAGTAACACTTTCCCTGAAGTGGCCTCCTCCAGGGAGGAGCCAGGGCTACCCAAAGGCTGACGTGGCGCTGTTGGAGGCACAGGATTAACGGGTTTTGCAGAAGAGGCCATTAAGCTTTTTCAGCATCATCCCATATTGCTCTGCTGCTAAAATCCACCCTCAAATGTAACCTCTAGATGTATTTATCAGTCCTAAAGATGAAGAAATAGAAGAATAATGGAGTGAGGGGTTTCAGATATCTTGCCACTGGTGGCTGACAAAAGAGCTTTCTTCCTCCCATCCCCAGAACAAAGAGCACCCAGGAGGATCTGCAGTAACAAGAGAGGTGTCCTCTCAGGTCGCCTTCAGAGTCAGCAGAACAGGAGACAATTTTCATGGTGCAAGCTGCCAGGAGCTCCAGGGGTGACCCAACTTCAGACACCTAGGCTGGCTGTCCCATCTCAGTGTGACTCCAGGGTCCCTGTGGGTGAACAGTCACCCACTCTTCTTCTTGCTGTCCTACAGCCAGGGATCCAGCACACAAGCAGCTCAACTCATGTACTCAGGAAATCTGCAGGAGAGGCACGAGAGGAGATCACACCCCCACCCACCCCGTGTTTCAGTGGCACAGCCAGGGTCTCTCTCCTCAGCTAAAACCTCTATCATGGGCTTTCCATTGCCTGAAACCTGTATTTCACTGAACAGCATCTGATCAGGAGGTGAAGAATGAAAATGTGCTTAAAACATAGAAGTTTTGTTACTACAAGCCATATACTTCCATAGCTGTTACTCCAGCTCCTCCATAGCCATAATATTGGCCATGATCCTTTCCTCAGAGGTTTCCAAGGCACACAAAAAGGAAACAAAAGGTGGGAAGACCAGCTCTTTCATGTGGTGGATGCTGAAGAAAGCTGCACACATTGTCTAAGCAAATTACATACCCAACAGGGATGGGTGCATGATGCACTGGGCAGGACCACAAAGGCAGCATTTCACTGCCTTGCATCACCCAAACCTCTGTTTCTCCCAGTACACTCAGCTCACCCTCACAAGACCATGTAAAATGCTCAGGCCACAGTCAACCAGGCCTTCAGAAAAGCTGGAGGGCTAAGAGCATTGGAGGGGTGAAGGTAATCGAGAAGATCCCTGAAGGAGGGGGAGAGCTGCAGCAGAAGCTAGGAAGGGAGAAGGATGCAGCAGAGGCAGCAGGAGCCACTGGCTGATGCTGCTGAAGTGTCATCTTAATTATCGCTGGCAAAAGAACAGTGATTAACATCAATGACTGTGGACAACCTTTATGTAATTACTCATTAACATTTCTAAAATTGCACCTAGCTACTACAGCAATACATGCTTTATAGATTCATCATGTTGAAGTCCAGAAAGAATCATTAGATGGTCTATGCAGACCTCTGTGCTTCGCCAGCCACTATTACACTGCAGAAATGAGCACTGGAGGTGGCAGCTCCTGCTTGGATTTCACGTACCTTCCAGAAAGGGCATCCAGGGATAGCGAGTAGTGGACAATCTGCCCCGTCCCTTAAGATGTTCTAAATTGGGATCACTTCCCTGCCCTATCCCCATGTTAAAATCCGTGCTGGCAGCCTTTTGTTTGTATTTATGGAGCTGGTGCCCACAGCTCAGCAGGGCTGGATGGGGACAGGAATTCTCCGTCCCCGTCTCCCCTGTGCAGAAGAGCGGAGGCAGCTGAATTAGAAGCTTCTGCATTGTCCATCCATGTTCCCTCTTCAGACACACAACCAACCTGCCAAAAGCTGCCAGCAGCTAAGAACATTAACAGAAATCCTTTGAATAATAATTTCAAATAATGGATTAATTAGAGGAAATTGTGATCTGCTTGCAAATGCCCTGCAGGCAGTAAAATGGAGCTAAGCCTTCCAGCTACACAATTCATTGCAAGCCACTGGCTTTGCTTGGCTCAGAGACCAGTCCCAGTTAGATTTAATCCAGCAAAACCTGTTTCTTTCCAAAAAGCATCTGAATGCAAAATTTTGTTAGTAGCTTGTGATCAGAGAAAGACCACTAGAAGACTACTCTGACCTCCTACACATTGTGGGTGATACCATTTCCATGCATACACTTCCATTCCCATACACGGAGAGACCCAGGACTTCAGTTAAACTGAAAGTCTTCAGCCCTCAGTAGGGAGAGCATGACACTAAATACCTCTGTGGGTCTCTGCCCTCACAAAAGGACTCTTTGGGGGAGACATTACACAATGCCTCACTCCTCAATGGAGGAAAAAGAAAGCAAAAGTCCCAGAAATTACAAAGCAGCCTGATCAAGTAATCAGGGACAACCCCAACCCACTGTACGTGATCCTGATTGCATGGGCATTAGTGCAAAATAAGGAGTCAAGCCACTGTGTCACAGTCACTGAGTAACTCTCAGAGTAACACAGTCTCTGGTCAGACTTGCACCAGCATTTTGGGGGCAGAAGAACTGTAATTTGGCCACTATACACAATGCCCAAGGGAGACTAAGGTCTTCTGGGAGCTTCACCCCTTTCACTGTTTGTCCTGTGTTGCTGTTCCTGAGACCTAAGCAGCAGCCTGCACATCAGAGGAATTTTTTGATGGTTGAAGAATTAAAAGATAATGCTTCTGCTTTCACATCTGAGGCACCACGTGATTATCCTGGCACCCACAGCAGACAGGGGAAAGCTGGGGAAGAAAGATCTACACTGCCCTGGGAGATCTCTAGTGTCTGAGGTGACCCTAGACTGAAGAACCTACTCTGAGTGTAGCCCCCAGCAGGGAAATCAGAGCCTGGATGGATTTGTGGGAATAAAACAGCCACTCACAATCACATGGGGAGCAGTGGTCCTGCAGGCGTAAAGGGAAGGGGAGTAAGAGGAGGAAGAAGGAGTGTGGGGCACGGTCTTACTGGGAACAGGAGTAAAAGCTGACATTAATCCCTAGTTTTGGATGGGCATAACAGTTTAGAGATCAGAAAAAAATCAATAGTCTTTCTGCTAGTGAAATATTTCATACCCAGCAGTTTCAGGGAGAGTTTGAGGGGGATTATATATTTATGGTTTCCCATTTGAAAGACTTTTAGCAGGTTTACCCTGAACATATGGATCCTATTTTGGTTCTTTTGTTTTAGCACTTAATGCTTATGAAATTGCCAGTTAATGACATCCATGCCTAAACTGTGTTGCTTTTAAAAGTAAAATGTCCACCAAAGGTCCGTGTTCATACTTACCACTTCTCAAGTACAGCAATGAAAGTTTTAAGAGGCTTGTTACCTACTGTGTCTGGGGGAGGGAACCGATCAAATAATGAAATTACAAACACGGTGTTAGATTAAAGCCTTGCTGGCCCTGTCTGCCATGGCTCCCAAGGGAAACCAACCCCACCAGCACCAATGGGGCACCCCAGGGCTGAGTGTGGGGCACCCTAGGGATGGGTGCAGCAAGGCTGGGCTGGAGGGGAGGCAGGCTGGGAGCACGAGGAGCCTGGGGCAGGATGAGGGGTACCGGGGTCAGGTGCAGGGGGATGAGGCTGGGTGCGGGACTACCCCAGGGGGGGACCCCAGGTGGATGATCAGCCAGGGAACGTGTCCCCTCCATCCTCAGCCCGGGCTCTGACCTGGGCTGCAGGAGATACCGGGCTCCGCTTAATCACCCCGAGCCTTTGATTGCGCTGCACGTGGGGACGAGCCTCCTCACTTCAAAAGAGCGTGGGAAATCCTGATTAAAAGGCTTTTCTCCCCCCGTTGGGATCGACACCTTCTTTGAAGCCCTTCCAAGCGACAACGCAAACGCACCCACCGCTAAAGCACCGTATCTATATTTTAAGCGACTTTAATTTCTCTTACCCACCCCCCTCCCCTTCTAGCTCTCTTCCCCCCTCCTCTCCTTTCAGTTTTGGAAACACCTGGTAAGTTGTAAAATGATTTACGAAGTGAAAGTGTTAAATGAGGCCACCAGCTGTAAGACTGACAGAGCTTTATGAGTTTTATTAGGTGCCCTATTATGGAAAATAAACTTTAATCCGTCCATAAAAACAGAATCTGAAAAACATATTTGCCCTTGTAGTCTGGAACACTGAAGGTATTCTTGTGAGACGCTGGGCTTTAAAGAGATTAATTTTATTGAGACAGACACAATACACCGGTAGGACTTTGATACAGAGTCCGTGAATAAGCTGCCTGTGCCCCGCGAAGCTGTTTTCCATGGGGCTGGGACACGTTTGGACACACACCTCTTGGGCATACAGTGCATTTCTGGCCCCATGGCGCACGGCTGCCAGCTTCATTAGCGGGTATTTCATTGGAAATGAATGTCTGACAGTTTATTTATTAATTTGTTTAATTTTTTGGGAGGGTGATCTCAGGTAGCTCTTGATTTATTATTATTATTATTATTATTATTATTATTATTATTATTATTATTATTATTATTATTATTATTATTATTATTATTGTTGTTGTTGTTGTTGTTGTTGTTGTTGTTGTTGTTGTTGTTGTTGTTGTTATTGTTGTTGTTGTTATTGTTATTATTTTCCTTCAGGATAACGGCGCGTCCTTCAGACTGATGTGTTTTAGTTATTTTAATGTGTGATAGGCAAGTCCTACTGGAAGTAACTCGGGCATGACGCCGAGTTTAGGGCGGAGGAGGCTCCGCAGCCCTGCGCGGGCGTTGCGCGGCCCTGCGCGGGCATTCACCCGCCAAGGTGCAGCCAGCGGAGGGGAAAATCGCAGAGCAACTAATGCTTTTATTGTTCTTCCATCGCCTTAAATTCTCCACAACCTGTGGCCGAAAGGAAATCGTTTACAAATCTAAATCGGAGCCTCAGACGTGATTGTTTCCGTGCAAGGGGGAGGAATCGATCAAGCCCAAACCAAGTTTAACATGATCGAGTTTGGGGTGGTGTTCTTTTTTACATATGGGATTCATCCAGATTTATGATTTACCCCGTGAACGTGTGTGATTTACGGCGCTGGGCCTGTGAACTAATAACTACCCGTATTGTCTCTGAATGTCACCT
>NW_009970726.1:11731021-11731324 GCF_000747805.2 Chaetura pelagica | reverse complement strand
CGCCGGACTGTCGTACGGGACGAAGTGTTATAGAAGCCGTTCAGGGGGGCCGTGCTGCTCTCCTGTGAAAGGTTAATACGGGTTTGTAAAAAATCGCTTAAAAGAAAAAAAAAATAAATTTAAATTTAAAAGGCGTAGAGGAGTGGGAACACTTCGTATTTCGGAGCTTTCCATCCTCCTGGAAGAGGTGGCACCGGGGATGCGGGGGCCGGGGACAGCCCCCATCAGCGGGGACCCGCAGGCTCCGGCGGTCACTGCGCCCTCCTGCGCGGGCCTGCGCGGGAGCGGGAGCCGAGCCGCGCC
>NW_009970726.1:11729244-11730972 GCF_000747805.2 Chaetura pelagica | reverse complement strand
GAGCCAGTGATTATATTTAAATTCGCTATAATTGATTTGGGGAAGAGCTGCGGTGACAACGATGAATTGATTCGCAAATTTATTGGCGAGATAAATCCCGCGGTTATCGAAAACCCCGCGTTTCACTGCCGGGGCAGCCGTCGAGGATGAAGTGGGGGTCCCCTCCTCGGTACAGGGAGGGTGCGGGGGCCCCTCGGCCCCTTCAACCCGCCGCAGCTCCTCACTCGTTTGCGAGCCGAGCTGCGCTTGGAAATGGGCGCTGCTCCCTCATTCCATATGTCCTGGCTCCCCTGTGTCCGGGCTCTCCCCTCCCAGCAGCTCCTCCGTTACTTGGGTGGGACACGCGGCTCTGCTGCCGGGGGGATGGTGGGAGCTGGAAATCAGGGACACAAAACCCGGGGGGGCCAGGGTCTAGACGTCTTGATTCCTCTCTGTACCGAGGCGCTTCTCTCAAATAAAAACCCACTCCGAGGTCAGATGTTGCGCGAGGGCTGGAGCACCAAATTAAACTGGGGTTAGAAACCGGTTCCCTGCTCCTTCCCGGCCGCTCCGGCGTCGCCCAGAGCACCGGGACTCCCCACGCATCCCACCCCGCACAGAGCGCTCATACAGCTCAAGTACAAAACGCCGTTTATTTTCCACCCCACCGCGCAGCTGGGGGGGCTGGGGAATAACTTAGCATGCATAAGTAGAGGTAACTTCTTTTTTGTGGTTTTTTTTTATAAATACGATATACAAAAATAAAGACAGTATTGAGATTTCCAGCAGTTTTAACGTTCATGACATAAACAGTTTTCCCGATATATAGTAAGAACAAAACATTTCCAATACTCAGCCAAAGGAATGCACTTCCAGGGGGCAGGGAGGGAGGGGACGGGGACTCAAGTTTCGTCTGATTTTCAGTCAATAATAACACTGTATTCACCACAAATCCTTCCCTGCCTGGCATGAGGAGGATTCTCTTCTCCATCCCCCTCCAAGCAAGGAAAAACTGGAACAAGGCGGGGAGCGGGGCCGGTGCCGACGAGGAGCGGCGGGAAGGGCAGAGCCCGCAGCTGGAGGGAGCGGGGCCCGCGGGGGGGCTCACTGGGGCTGCGCCGGGGCTCCGTGCCGGCCCCGGGGCTGCGTGTCCTCCTCGTCTGCCTCGGAGCAGTCAGAGGAGTGGTAAGGGCAGCATCGCCCGGCTGCCACCTCCTCTTCCTCTTCCTCCTCCTCTTCTTCATCCTCGGGCTCGCTGTCGGGCAGCTCCCGCGTCCTCCTTCCGCCGCTCGCCCGCCTGCCCCCTCCTCTTCCTCTTCCTCCTCCTCTTCTTCATCCTCGGGCTCGCTGTCGGGCAGCTCCCGCGTCCTCCTTCCGCCGCTCTTCTCCGGGGCAGGGAGCAGCAGGTCCTCATCCCCCTTGTCCTCCCTGCCTGCCCCTTTCTGCTTCTCGGCCTCCTGAGCCGCCTGCTCCTTCGCCTTCTTGCTGCGCTTCCACTTCATGCGCCTGTTCTGGAACCAGATCTTCACCTGGGGTGAGGGGGGAAACACACACAGACACGGCCTCATCCTCCGCCTCCCCGATGGCAGCATCATCCCCCTCCCCCGGGCCCCCCGCCCGCGGGACACACCTGCGTCTCGGTGAGCATCAGCGACGTGGCCACCTCGAAGCGCTTGGGCCGGGAGAGATACTTGTTGAGCTTGAACTGGTGCTCCAGCTCCAGCAGCTGCCGGCCGGGGGAAGGCCGCG
>NW_009970726.1:11727073-11728626 GCF_000747805.2 Chaetura pelagica | reverse complement strand
GGGGGGGAGGGCACCGGGGGGCCCGGGCACCCCCCGCGGTGCGATGCGGGCCCCACTGCCGCCCGTTTCTCGGAGCATTTTAGCACTCGGGTTTATTTGGTTTAGAATCTCGGAACACTAGGAAGGGGCGGCTCTCGCTGCCCGGCCGCGTTTGGAGGCAGCTCGCTAAAGAGGGCAGAAAGAGAAAAGGGCAGTGTCCGCTCCCGGACAGCAGCGCCGAGGAGCTTTTCTCACTGCGGTGCGATTTTCCGAGGCTCCATTCTCATTTCTCTGCGGTTATTTATTCCTCCCCTGCACCTTGTTTGAGAGGCAGGGCTCTGACAGCCCTCCTAATTATTTTTTTTTCTTCTTCTTCCTGAATGTTCCAGCCTAAACAACCCCAATTCGAGAGAAAACAATGGACTTTTTTTGTCTGCAAATGTGTGTGCAGAATAAGAGGAGGAGGTAAAAAAAAAAATAAATTAAAAAATCGCAATTCTTTTCTTGGCATGATTTTCGTAAAACTACACCTCTGGTATTGTTAAGTCGGCCATTCCCACAGGGAGCTCACACCTCCGAAAATGATCTTTGCTTAAAACAGAGGCACGCAAAGTCCCCATCGCCGTGAGGCCTGGAGCTCAGCAACACGCTTTGCTGGGACCTCGGGGCTGCCTGGTTTCACGCAGCGTTTGCAGCTTTCCCCGGGCTCAAACGTCAACCCTTCCGACTGTATTTATTTCATTACTATTCATTATCCCCCCCACCCCCCAGGGAACTCGGAACCCCAGATTTTTTTGCTAACCCGAGATCCTACTGACAAGCATTTGTCCAGAGGAGTTAACCTGAATTATTATAAACCCATTTCCGATTAAAAATGAACAATAAATTAAGAATGGTGACTGGGTGATGGGACCTGCTGCTCCGGGTTTTGCGGGTATCGAGACACTCCCTGGAGACTGAGGTTTTTGGGAGACACCATGGGGACTCCTGCCCCTGCCCTGTCCCTCCTGCTCCCCCATCTCCCTTCTCCGGTCGCCTCTGCATCCCGGGGACGGCGGGAAAGGGCATTTGCAACCGCAGGAAGCGATTTGTCACCTTCCTATTTAACCTGCCATGACAAACCGAGTTGTTCGGCTCTCGTCAGGTGCCGGGAACGGGTGGCGGCCCCGCACATCCCCGCTTCCCATTGCGTATCGCTGTTTCCTCCGTGTAACAATAATAAAATAACCATAGTCCCTGGCTGTTTAAATCCGCTGCTCTTCCTATTTACCCTGCCATGACAAACCGAGTTGTTCGGCTCTCGTCAGGTGCCGGGAACGGGTGGCGGCCCCGCACATCCCCGCTTCCCATTGCGTATCGCTGTTTCCTCCGTGTAACAATAATAAAATAACCATAGTCCCTGGCTGTTTAAATCCGCTGCTCACTGGCGGGGAGCAGGGAGGAGAGTTCCTCCCTCTAGGCAGGAGGCAGCTCCCGGGAGGCCCCTGCACCGGGATGCGGACGGAGGGGGATGAGGGGCAGAGGGAGGCCGATACTCACAGTTGAAGTCGGGCATTTTGGGCAGGATCATGGCG
>NW_009970726.1:11725257-11725883 GCF_000747805.2 Chaetura pelagica | reverse complement strand
CAAGCTGTACCTACAAGAAGCCTTTGCCAGCCCCCGGGAGAAGGCGCTGGGCTGCGGGGAATGGCACCGGGACCGCGTCGCGGCCCCCGCGGGCGGCGGGGTGAGCCCCGGGACTGCCCGGGCACCGCGCGCTGCCCCCCCGGCCGTGCTCTCGGGGTGGGGAAACTGAAAGAGATGAAAAAAAAGGGGAAAGAATGGGAGAAAGGGGAACAAAAAAAATAAAAGAAAAAAGGAGTTCAAAGAAAAAAAAAAACCGGCAACAACCCTGACATCTGACAAGCTGGTCCCCTTCTCGCCACTTCTCCGTGGGTAGAAGGCCCAGACACCTCTGCGTGCACCCATGTGCACACGCGTGCACACACTCGTGAGGACACGCACCGTTTGCTCTGCGTCCTGACCCTCCCCTCTGACCCGCACTGATTTTTTTCCCTTGACCTCCCTGGCAGGAGCCTCAGGACACAGTCGCGCACCCAGAGCAGACAGACAGACGCAAGCAGAGCAGACACACGGACACAAACGCAGGGCAGACACACAGACGCCCCTGTAGGGCCGAGGCAGGACCGCACGCACGGGCACGCGTGGCCCAGCCGAGCCGCAAACGCAACCCGCCGCACACAGGGGGGCTC
>NW_009970726.1:11724294-11725218 GCF_000747805.2 Chaetura pelagica | reverse complement strand
CACACTGACTTTTTTTCCCTTGACCTCCCTGGCAGGAGCCTCAGGACACAGTCGCGCACCCAGAGCAGACAGACAGACGCAAGCAGAGCAGACACACGGACACAAACGCAGGGCAGACACACAGACGCCCCTGTAGGGCCGAGGCAGGACCGCACGCACGGGCACGCGTGGCCCAGCCGAGCCGCAAAAGCAACCCGCCGCACACAGGTGGGCTCCACGCCAGCACACGGGTACCGGCGGCTGGACGTGATGATCTTGAAGGTCTTTTCCAACCTTTATGAACCTGTCATGCACCAGACCCGAACAACAGCCGCTCCAGCACGGGGAGCTCCCGCCCCGGACACGCTCCGCGGTGCCCCCCAGCACTCAAGGCACCCGTGGCCTCCGGTTCCCCGGGCTCCGCCGGAGACACGAGTAGCAGGATCGTTTTCACGAACCGTTTCGGTTTTGCAGAGCAACGTCCCTCGGAGACCCAGAGCAAGGGCCCGGGGAGCGCGGCAGCCGGGGCTCCCCCGCCGGCCCCACGTTTGCCCCTGAACGCCACTCTGGGCCCCACTCGCGGGCAGTCCCACGGCATCCAGTGTCATGAACTGGGGTTTGGTCCCACGACCCCGAAGGCCAGCGGGGGGGGAAGATTAAACTGGTCCCGCCTCCTGCACCCCGGGCGCTGGGACTGCATCGTGGGCAAACAGGATGCCCGGCCCGCTGGGAACGGGGACGCAGCTGTCACCTCCCGGGTGTCCCCAGGCAGACCCAGTGCCAGGTCCCGATGCCGGGGCCTGCGGTGCTGGGGCTGCGCGGGCGCGGTTTGTTCCGCGCATGAGGAGGTCACGTCGCGGTACCGCTCAGCGGCCCCTTCCCGGTGCTGTTCCCGGAGCTGCGGGGTAATTCACCCAGTGTCAGCTTCTCGACGTGAACCCACGG
>NW_009970726.1:11704727-11723360 GCF_000747805.2 Chaetura pelagica | reverse complement strand
CCCCCCCCAAGTCCTGCTGTGGACGGGGGTGTCTCGGTCCTCTGAATTAAACCCCCCCACCCCGGTTTCCCCAAGCCGGCCGGTCTTCCCAAAGCCGTTACAAACCTCAGGCGCGGGGCCAGCGTTATTGCCAAAAACACATATTACACTGCGACATTCTGTAAATGAGATAATGATACATAAACCTCTCTGATAAATGTGACATCCTCGGGTTGTCTCCTCTAAATTAGCCGCTTGCATTGACTGCTAATAATGGTGAGTTTATGAAAGCAATTTCAGAGCAAAAAGCACAGGGTCTTCTCGGTCTAATCAGCCTGCCTCTCCTAATGGATGAGGGGGTCAGGCGGAGAATTATTGACACTCTGCTGCCCTTAACCTGTTTCCCAATAAAGCTGATTAGTTTTTGTCAATTCATCAGCTAACCACTCTCGCCGGGACTGCATCAAAGCGTTATTTGCTCAGGGGAAATCAACAAGTCACAGATCAGATCCATTACGGAGCGGATCCGACGGCAGCGGGTCTCGAGCGGGGCCGCCCCCGGGCCTGGGGGGGCTGATCCCCGGGGGGGCGGGAGGGGTTTCTGTTCTTCGGCGGAAAAAAACGAGCCCCTCCTGGTACTGGGGCAGCCATAACCAGCCTCAGGTAGTTGAAAAATGCCTAGGCGTTGTCAAACTTTTCTATCGCCCGGGAAAGGAGAAAGAGAAGCCGGGAGGCCTGCGGGCAGTTCCCTGCCCTGGCTGGGTGCTCGGGGCGGGGGCAGCCCCTGCCTGTCCCCTCCCAGGAAAAGGGCGTTTAATGTTCTCTACGGTGCCAGCCGCAGGGAGAAGGGCCGCTCTGCAAACGGACTGTCAAAAACCTTTTTTCACCCCGAAGCCCTGAATCTGGGGACAAGAGCTGTTCCTGTCTTAGGAGGCTGGGATGCGATTTGTTTCCTTTATTATTATTATTATTTTTATCCCCCCAATCATCTCTCCAACTTTCGCCTGGCTCTCCCCGGACTTTCTCTCCAGATAACGCCAAGCAAAAAAAAATTAACGTTTCTTTCTCCTGCGACTGCGATCCCTGCAGTTTGGCTGAAATAACGAAGGCTGGACGGTTTTTGCACGTCCAGGAGAAAACAAACAAACAAACAAAGCCCACCAAGTGTGCGCTGCCCCTTTAAGCCCCGACCGACAGCCTCTCAGTCCACCCCCCTTCAATTTAATTTCATTAAAACAGAGCATGAATATTTCTATTAAACCTAAAATGAAATATGAAGCCATTTAGACTCTGCCTGCACCAATCACCCAGATTTATGACTTTTATTCATCACATCAAGAGCTGGGAAAAATGAATTTTCTTCACCCAGGAAGGAAATAAAAACCCTGCCTTGGTCATTTCCAGAAAGCTGTTAATTTGACCGTGTGGTAATTACTTTCACAATTAAGTAAAATACAAATCAACCTGACAAATTACGTTAGTTTATATATTAATTAGCCAGTTTAAATTTATTCATTATGAAAAGACAATTTAAGAGGACCTCGGGTGTCTGTTTTATCGCAATAAATCACGGTTAGGAAATGGGGGCTCATACAATATCGCAATATCTGAGGGCCCCGCGCAGGGGAGGAGCTGCCGCTGCCCCGTGCGGAACTTCCGCGGGCGCGGGTCTCCGCGGGGGACGAGGTGGAAATGGCATCCCGGAGGAGGAGGGTCGGGGCCAGGGCCGTGCCCCCACCTCGGGCTGCGCTGATTTAACGCTCCGTCGATAGGATCATTGGATGCCTTTTAGCTTGTGATCTTTATAAATGTCCCGCTATTAAATTAGAAAATGATTCTCTCCTCGTTTAATTGTATTCTTTCGTTTCTTATTTCCAATTAATTAGTCCTATCGACGTTGCAATATTTTAAATGACTGGAGTCCGTTTACAGTTTAAAATATATGGGTCAGCGCGTGCAATTTCAGACTAGGCAGAACTATATAATGTGGGTTTTAACTACTCTTCTCTCATACGTCTTAAACATCTGGCTAAATGCATCATTTGCAAACATCGCGGGTGTTTCACGCCCTTGGGACCGGCTGCCCCTCCGCGCAAACCCGGCCGCGGTAGCTGCGCGCAGCGCAGGTTGCTGCAAACATCTTGCGCTTCTCCTGCTGCCGGCGCTGCGAGGAGACGGGCGGTTGAGGACAAACCCCTGCGGTTTTGGGGAAAAGCTGCCGGGTTTTTTCTCCAGTACATCTCTGAGGTGCTTCGAGGGTTGCGAAACGCCCGCGGGGCTCCTCCCGCAAACCCTTCCCCGCGCAGCCTCCCGCAGTGCAGGCGGGCAGCACCGCAGGGGAGAGGGAGAGGGGCTGCACATCCCTCTCCCCACCCCCTCTGCTGCCTTTCCGGGGCAGGAGCATGTGCTAGGGCAAGGAGAGGGAATAACAGGATATTAAAGATATGTTTACTACATATAATGAGGTATTAAATAATCAGTCCCCTCCTGGCACGTGTGGTCTGCAGGCCTCCCCAAGTGCTACTCCAGGGATGTGCTGAGGATGGACGGGGACACACCTGTGTCAGGGATCTTGATGTAAGGTGTCTGAAACTTCATTCTGCCTGTATCATAAGCAGATGGGGACCTGGTGCTGTCTCACCTTCCTTGCTCCCATCTCCACTGTGGGGACGCCCCTGAGAACTGCCCTAAAAGACAAGGTGGGCAGCTTGGGTCATCTCCCTTAGTTCTTTTCCAGGGTCATCCTGCCCCTGGTGTTGCACCCTCCCTGAGCACAGCCAAAGACAGTCCCACCTTCAGGCTCTGTAAGCTTGGCTGGCTCTGTTTCCAGACTGTCAGGGGTGGGGAGACCCCACAAGCCCATGGAGGGGGGAACTTTGACATGTACAGGGATGAGGGAGCAGCCCTCCAGGAACAGGTGGGCTCCAGGAAGTGGGGTATCAGAAGCATGGAGCTACACACAGGTTAGTGTAGCTAGGCTGTGACAATGTGGGGCTTGGGGGACATGCTCTGCTGCTTGTTTCCTCTTCTACGTAGGGCTCCTTCTTGATGCAGATGGACACAAACACCCCAGGTCTCCTTGTTCTTCATCCCTCAGTCTGTGCCTCCTGCCTGGTCCGGCCCACTCCATCCTTCCCCACAGTACATGAAGGCTTGAGGGCCACTGCCTCAGATAACATGCCTGTACACAAGTACCTGGGACATCCTTAATTCTGATGGGCTTTCTAGGTGGCCCTTCAACTGATTTGTACTTAAACACCTGGGACAGAGAAGTCACCTCTGACCCACATGCAGGGTGATGCTGAACCTCTACCTGAGTGCTGTGGCAGAGAATAGCTGGGCTCACAGTCATCCCTGTAGCAGGCAAAGTTGCTCTCTGCTTCCCCAACTCACCTTGTGTCACTGGCTCCTCCAAATGGGAGGGCTCCAGCAGGACCTCAGGTCTGTAGGTCTTGGAGGCTGCTTTGAGTTCTTGAGATTCAGGTGGTCCCAGGCTCAGTCTCCAGCCCTGCCTCTGTAGGACCACCTCTCCAACCAGGCAAGGCTTCTTCCCTTAGATTTTAGAGAAAATAATGGGAGAAATAAGAGATCCATATGGATGGAGAGTGGGATATCTGCCACTTCTTCAGCTCTGGGACTGTTTGGGCCTCCAGTGTGCGTGTCAGAGGAATAACATAAATGTCAGGAAGGATAAAAGATTAATCATAAACTCAGATTAATAATGTGACAAATACTATTGTTTCCTGGCCTGGGCTCCAAAGGTCCCTCCCATCCATGGTGGGCTGAGAAAAAAACACCTAATGTGGTAAAACCTAAACGTGAACTGCTCCCACTATTAATTGTATCAAATGTCATTGTAGTAACATTAATCACAGCAAGTTCCTTGTGCGATTTAGGAGATTGTAATATGTGATTCCATAAGACTCTCATTGTGATTTAACATTGATTAATGTCCATTCATAAAATGATATAAAACTTACTTCTCTTCCATTGTAGAGCCTCAAACCACATTCCAGCCAATATTTCAAAACCTTGTTAATGTAACTGCTAATTTTCAGAGGGTGATGGTGATGGTTATGGTGTACATGGGCTTGTGCAGAGGGGTCTGCAGTGGGGGCAGGAAGAGGTTATAGAAGTTATTTCCAAAGCAGAAAATTGCTGTCCAGTTTAAATTATTTCAGGTGTTACACAGTTATTCTGCTGTGACTTCAAATTCACATCAGAGCTCCTCAGGGTTTAAGCAGGACTTTGAAGTGCCTGAGCCTAAATGCTCGAGGCATCAAATTATTTTGGTGGCAAAACCCACAGGATTTGTACCTGTGGCTTCTTCATTCCCTTGTAGCATTTGGCCACCTTCCACTCCCAGTGAACTGCCTGCTCTGAAGATATTAATAGATACAGTTTGTTTGCACAGTATTTTCTGGAGGCAGGAGGCTCTGCTTGGCACAGGTACAAAATACCTCATGCTTTTTATTTCATTTTTTCTTCTTTTTTTAAGACACATACCAAGGATTGTGATGTGCTTGCATAATGTTATGTGACCCAGGAATCACACTCTTGCAAAGAAAGATCAAATTAGTGAAGCAAGGAGGAGATTGTGTAACTAGCAAAATGTTTAGAAAATAAATTTTAAAAAAGGCTAAAAGTTGACATCTGGATAAAAACCAATATATAACAGGAAGTTCAACATTTGGTGCTGTAGTATATATAATCTAGCTATAGATAATAGATAATAGAGAGTTCACAGGATCACTTGATGGGAAATATATTGATAATACAATTTTTCTTTGCAAAATGCATGCAATGACTGCAGTTTTGGTTTAATAATAAATTTAACTTTGAAGAATCATTTTATTCAAACCTCTGCTTTTTCTAATGGTGTTTAGAATTAATAATATCTGTCTAGCCAGCTAAAGAGGATTTTAAAAGAGTATGCTGGGTGTTCTGCAATTAGAGTAGCCATCTGCCCTTTATTAAAACTCAATTAACCTTTACATTAAAATACATTTAAAATGCAGACACACTGAAAATATCAAGCACAAATAAAACAGATATATCTTATTTGCTTTACTGGCTTATTTGTGCAGAACACGGCAACTTACTGTGGCAGATATTAGTTTCTGGGGACAGGTTAACACTTTGCAGCATCAAATTTCCCATGTTAAGGATGGGAAACGATTACAGGAAGGTAATGGAATTAATAATATCTCTGATGAAAATTTCTAGAACATGACCTTGTTTATAGAAGGCTAGAAAATAAATTAACCTTCAGATTACGGACATTATGAACTTCAGAATAAAGTGCTTAGTTTTAAAAGCAGGACTAATTTGCTTTGCTCCTGCATCTCTGCGGGTTCCAGTGGAGGTAACGGCGGTAGAAGGATTCACGCAAATAAAATGGTTGAACAGCTTCTGAAAAGGTTCAGATATATCGTCAAAACAAATTTCATCATAGTTCCTGTAGATGCTGCTGCATGGCTCCCTTCAGCCTTGTACTGTGGTATTTCCCTAAGGAGCGAGAGCAAGACCGGGTTCACCCTGCCTGAGTTACTGCTGCTACCGGTAGAGCTGCGGGTGTTGTCTGCAAATGGGTATGCCTAAAACACCCCTTCCAAGACCTGTTTTCACTTGCTTTTGATTTCACCACATTTGATCAATGTGGGCTGAAATTCTTGAGCGCGCTTTTCATTTCTTTAAGTGAGCAAAACCAGCTCAGCCACCTCCGAGACCGAGGTTCAATCATGTCATTGTTCTGCCCGGCTCAAAGTCCTCCCAGCGCGGGCGTTCTCATCCCAATTGAGCCGTGATTTACGGCTCCAGCTGGTGCGGATCAGGCCCCCCTGGCACGGGGCACACCTCCTGTCATCGATCCCACAAACCCAGCTTTTGGCCAAGCCATAAAACTTTGGAAAGCGGCTCCCCCCGGAGCTGCGCAGCCTCCTCAGCCGCGTTCCCCAGGGGCTGCCTCTGCTCCGGGATAACCCTGCTCAGCATCTCAGCAGGATTTCCCTCCCTGTCGTTGCTTTTTTTCTGCCTCCCACGGGCTGCAGCAGGGCAGTGCTGGAGGAGAGAGGTGTCAGACCTGACCACAGTGAGGGAAAGGGGCTGAGGAAGGAGCGGGTGGTGGCCCGGAGCCGGGGGAGGGATGCTCAGCCAGCACCGCGGGTACCGCCCCTGCAGCGATCCCTCCAGGGGAAACACAAAGATGGGCGTGATGGAGGCAGGTGGGGGGGCCACAGAGATGTGAAAACTGGGAGGAGAGGGTGGTGGGCGGTGAGGAGGAACGGGGAGGATGAGGGTGGGTGAGTCGTCTGCCAGGCGGGGTCTGCCCTGGGGGAAGGGTAGCAGGGAAGCCAGAGGCAGCGTGTGGAGAGCACAGGGCAGGAGGACATCAGTGTTGAAGGGAGGGGTCAGCAGTGCCCAACAACCCGTGTGATCAGCTGCTGCTGCACCCAGCGATGACTCAGAGAGGAATTTCTGACGGTCTTGGGGTTAAATACTCTCATTTTCATTGCAGAATCGACTTTTAAAAGGTGATTCACAAGGTGAATCATTTCAATCCACGCTGCAGGAAAGTGCTGGTACTTCACTTGACAGCTTCTTTTCAAAGTTTCTCCAAAAGTTTTACAACATCTTGCCATTTATTCAGAACAAACCCAAATGCCAAAATTGTAGAATTTCCCAAGGACCACATATCCTGCTTCCTTAAGGCTCTGATCCCAGTGCTCCCTGTGAATCAAATTAAGTTCAGGTCCCAGTAAAGCCCTGCTGAGAAGGAAGTGATTTATGGAATTAAAGAATATATTTCCACAGGCCATCGTGCTACTTTCTTAGTGGCATTTTCAATAGCAGAATCTACATCTCCCTAGATTGAAGGATCATCTTGGAAAAAAGAGCTTAGCTTTCAAACAGGCCTGTAGTTTTCTTAGTTGAGTTTGTAGAAGTCCCTTATATTGACAGTACTATTTGATTAATACTGTGCATAACATTCCTTAATGCATCAGTTGAATTAACTATGCAGAAACATTTGGCCACCTGGATGTACTATTGATGAAATGACACTTTATTGACAAAATGACAATCTAAAGCTTTCTGCTGAATAGGTTGGTTCAGCAAGTCAAGCAGGGGGTGTGGGCAGCTCAGGAAACCCTTTTATTTTCCCCAGAATTTCTCAGTTGTTTATGAGTACATCAAGTTTGCTACTCAAAGTTAGTACTGGGCTACTTTTGATATTCTGCTAATGAGCAGTATCCAGTGGAGTGGTTTCATCCATAGCTTCTGCTGGCTGAGCTTGGAGGAACCTTCTCAATGAAGTTTGCTAAAAGGCACCTGTGGGTACTGGCCCCAATGTCATTTTGGCAGGGTCCCTGCTGTGACTTTGGGCAGCTCAGATTATTTTGGTAAATGAGTAGAACTGTGGTGGGGTGACACATGTGGCCCTTAAGGGGAAAAAAGAGCTACTTCCACCAGCATGGATTGCAAAGAGCCTGGATTTGCTGCCCTACCCACAGGTTGGCTAGAAGAGCATTGAAAACTTTCTCTTCTCATCACAGTGTGGACAGTATGATCTTGCTGTGTCGTCTTGAATAAGCTTTTGTTTAGCATTTGTTCTGTTTTTTAACTCCAGAATTTAAAAATCAAACAGCCTTCAAAATGATAGATCTGGGGTGGGATTTTCAAAAGCTTACAAGTGAGTTTGGAACAGGCATCCTAGGAAATCACTGGGATCTTCAATCATTTGGGCACTTCTGAAAAAAAATCATATCCTTTATTGGGACCTTAAGTTTCTCTTTCTTAAAAAATTGGAGTGTAGAGGCAGTCCTGATGATGGAGAGTAATATTGACTTTCTGTAGCTGATAGCAGAGATGTGAGTGGGCTGGGAGTTTTCCAACCAGATGTTTTTTCCTTGGAAAATGCTGATTTATTGAAACAGAAACTTTTCGTGGGAACGTATCAGTTCTGATTAAATTTTGTTGAGAGAAATTGCTAGGGTCTGAGCCAGAATTTCTGGCTGTAACAGAAAGAGATCTTTGAATAAGGAATGGCCAACAGGTCGGGGCAGCCATTTGGAGCATGTCTGGGTCAGGTAGAGGAGTGTATGGACTTTGAGTCTCCCACATCAGTGACACTGCCCTTGGGCTGTTGCCTACTCCAAGGATCCTCTACTCTTTTTCTTTCATAAAGCAAACTTAAAAAACCTCTCCATCCTATTCTTATACAGAATGGAAAGTTTATTTTCTGCTCAGGCTGTTGTGAGAATTATGTATTTGTAAAGATCTTTGAAAATCCAACCAATCAAATTATTGGTATTGCAGTTATTATTACTTGTTCAGAGAGGATGTCTGGATGTGAAGCCCAAAGAGGGAATCCTCTGGAAGCAAATTACTGGTAAGTGCATTATGGTGAGTTATCATCAGTGAGTGTTATTAGTGTGAGGATTTGTTGTCATGTCAGGATGATGGTTAATACAGTATTAGTGATGCAGGTCTTTGGTGTCAACAGGAGAATATCAAATGCAAGTGGAGGAAAACTGTTTTGGATTGTGGAGATGATGGCAAATCAATGACACAGAAAATCTATGGCAAACAGTTCACAGTGACATGAGAAAGCAATGCCTGCATAAATCAGTGGAGACCAATGGACACTGAAAGGAAATTTCCAGGCAAGATTAAGTGGACATTGTTATCATGTCAAGACTCTGTGAAATAAGTGCTGCAAAATGAGGATGATACCGTGGTACCAACATTTAGACCAACCAATGTCAACAGAAATTACTCTCTCATTAAAAGAAACTTCTGGGCTTCTCTGTTACTAACTCAGGAGAAGTTACTGGCCTCCATCAGACCTTGGAGTTCCCATGGTGGAACAAACCCCACAGTGTTTGGTGCTCAGCACACATCCACACAATTGCTCCTGGCCCAGAAATCTGCCAAAGATTTGGAACAGCAGATCTTTGTGAAGATGTTTGCAGCAGCATCTGAAGAGACCAAACAATATGGTCAGCATGGGCACAGCTGCCTCTGCTTTCCGGTAGACAAAGAAGAGAGGTGAAGAACAAGTAGGGTGATGCTCTGGGGACTGTGTGGACACATGCAGCAGAAGGGAAGGATGGCTGGAGAACTGGGATGGGAGTTGGCAAAATTATGCTGATGGGAAGGAAAATCTGATGGGGAAGTCACTCAACACCTTTACTAACTATCCCCTTGTTTAAGATGACTAATATGTTTGAGGGGGCTGAGCTGATTTGTCCCAGCCTCTTACCTCCGTGCAGTGTGAAGTCAAAGAAATGTTCTTTCTTGTGCCCTGATCCTCCTGTACTTCCAGTACTGCCCATGCAGCACAGCTGAGTAGCACTGTCAGATGTCCCTGTAGTCCAGCCTTAAGCCTAGAAGGTCATCACAATATGTACGACTGGATGACAGGAGCCATCTCACCTAATTTTAAGTATCTAACAAGGCAGCTTGTGCATGGCACAGGTAACACGGGGACTTACCTGAGAACAGGGGAGGAGTAAATCCTGCTCCAACTGTTGTGGCTCTGCAAACATCTCCTCAACATTGCAGGCTCTCAGCCCAGCCCAGGTATGGTCCAGGCTCCCAGCACGTAGCCTGTGTATCTTGTACTCGGGGAGTTCTTCACTAAGGGTGGGAAGGAGTTCTGCATTTTCCACCTTGATTCTGCATTTAGTCTGTATTTATTTAGACAAGGGAATTTTGCCACCAGTTTGACAGCAAATAGGACCAGGTCTTGTGTCTGTGGGGCAGAGTAAGTGTCCTAATGTCTTTAAAGTGTTTATAAAATGACTTAAGTCAGACACATTTTTCAGTTCAGCCCATTAGCCTTTCACACGTGTTTGTGTGGAGCGCAGCGCCCAGGCAGGCTGGCGGCTTGTAAATGGTAAATCAGCATAAATATCACAGCCTCCACCAAGACTGTTAGTGTGGCAACTTACAGCATGATTAACATAATGCAGGGAAAGACAATATTGACATTTTATATATCCTTAGCTCCATAATGCTGCATGAAAAGTGATATCTGCAGTACTAATGGACACCTAATTGATGTTACTACAATACTTATGTCTCACTGAGTAGCTGGTGAGAGAGCCTGTAAAAGAGATAAGATTAAAAGAGATAACAGTTGTAGTAATTCCAGCCACATTTCTGGCAGCAAACTCCAGCACAGCACTTGCTTTAACTCTGCTACAGTAATTGCTGGCTTATATTGCTTTGTAGCTTCAGGGGGTTGCTCCTGTGAGGATACTGAGTGCTGGGCTGTAGATGGGAGCAGGGGGTGTTGAGCAGGAAAAAGGCAGCTTTGAGAATGCAGTGCAACATTAGTGGCTGCTGCTCAGAGATGTTGTGACAAAACAAGGGGAGATCGACAGGAATATAACGATGGCTTGTGCCTGTGGCAATGATCCAGGGAGATGCTTGAGGAGGAGAAACCTGAGCTCCTTCCTGGCATGGCCTGTGGCTGCTGTGAGGTTCACAAGTTTTTGTGGGGTCTTAATTTTTACACCTGGTTTCCCAGGCCTCTAAACCAGCAAATTTGCTTTAATGACAATCAGAGAAAATAGTTGTTGGCTTAGCCTCATGCTGGTCAGGGAGACAAATCCCTGAATAACATTCTGAGGAGCATCTCTGAAATTTGGGAACTGGTCTTGCTCCCTGACATTCTTGGGCATGGGCAACATGGGCCCAGCTGTGCCAATCCAGGCACAGGGTGGGCAGGGGGAGCTGTGGCAGTGCCCACCCCCCAGAGCAGCAATGCTGGGGTTGTGCCAACCTGCTAGAGCGTTGTGGTGTGGTGAACAGGGAACTCTTCTGGAAAACCAGTATTAAAACCCATCCTTGGGCTAAATCTCTGGGAGTAAACAGCAAGTGAAATCTTGGGATAACACTTTAACAGGGCTTGGGGATTTCTAGTGACATTGGTTTGCTTCTGAAACATATAAACTTGCCATTTTTTCTCTCTGCTATTTGAAAGACTCAAACTCCTCCTGAGAGCACAGCAAGCACGTTGGTATTGGCTCTATTCCAAAGAGAGTCTCCTTCCTCCAGGCTCTGGAGATCTGGGGTATTAGTTGAAATCCCAGCCCTGCTGGAAGCTTCTGTCCTGTGGTGAAGCTTTCATGCTGCATCATTTTGTGCCTGCACATTCCAACTGGAATGCCACTCTCAAAAAGGACTCTGCCAGGGTATTGCACATGAATACAAATAATACACAGTATTGCTAGAATTGCATCATGTAATTAAAGGCAAATCCTCAAGCAAAGTTACCTTGAATGCACCAGGAATTCTTGAGTTCAAGTTTCAGGACTGAGGTACAATTTGCAAGATACTGACAGAAACCCTGGTCTGTCATTGCTTGCTTGTCTCCAGCTCCAGTGGTGTTGACTTTGCTTCTACCACATTGGAGTAATTTGTTTTAGTGGCTAGAACATCATTTGTATGTTGAATAACCTAAACTCTTTAATCCAAGATTGTTTGCCCCCTGAGGAGTTTAGATAACTTTCCTAAAAGATGGCAAAGAGCCAGCATGTTATCTTGAATCACAGTCTAGTTCCAGAGCAATCAGCTCTAAGTTGTTTGAGAAGACTGTGTACATTAAAGTGGCTGTAAATCAGCATAATTAAAACAACAGCATACACAGAAATTCATTGCATATCTGATACACTGGGGTGTTATTTTATTATTCTGTGCATTTATGTTTTATGGTTGTTTTGCAGCATGAGATTCAGCTGATGAATGTGAAATTACCAACTGCTGCCACTTCTCTTGCAGTGAAGGGAACGCATTTCCATAAATAAATAAATAAATAAATAAAATAAACACCTAAATGTTTTATTATAATAAAGTTACTCGGGGCCAAGAGTTCAATAAGGAGAATTTATAAACATATCATTTCAGATCTTGGAAGGATTTCAACACAATTTGTTTGTGGTATGGTAAGTGGGGTGAAATCCATCTACAAGTCTCTCTGGAGTAATAAATATGTGGAAGTGTCTATTTACATTTGCTATGAATTTACTGTAGGACAAAAATGCTCTAGACTATCCAAATCAAATATGCATGACTTTTGGGCAAGGAAGGAATTCTTTAAGCATTTTTTTTTCTCAAAAGAGCTCGGTTCTGTTTCTCTGCAGTACAAAAGCCCTATTCTGTCTTCACCCACTTGACCCAAATGCTGCCACCCGGAGGGCAGGAGCTACTAGTACCGATAAGGCTTTGAAGAATCTGGTCCCAAGGGCCCCAGCTTTCAGCAATATTTTTGAATATGCTTTCATCCATGTGAACAGTGTAAATAAATTATAATAATTGAGACTTCATTTTATGTCCATTTGCAAATGAACATAGATTTTTCAATTTATCTAAGTAATTAACCTTTATCAGAGCTGCTGGCTGCAATGCAATGATGATTTTAGACACAAATAGAAACTGGTGATTATCTGCAGGTATTTTGGGCTTGCTGATCAAGTCTACTCTTGAGTAAATTCTCTGTTGTGCAGGTGGATAAAGCTGAAGAGCCTCCTACTGCAAAATGCCCCATTGTGTTGTGAGCAGCTGCCTCTGCAGGACAGTGAGATGGGGCTGCTGAAGGGAACAACTTTGCTAGAGCAGGACAGGTTTTCACTTAGTGGAACTGCTGAGATTTTCACTTTTGCTGCCATTCAGCACTGGAACAAAACCAACCTGTTCAGCTAAACACAGGACTTTGAAACCTTGCACAAGGAGCAGGAAAAAGGATGGCCATCCAAAGCTTCTGATGAGGGGAGGTGTCAGTGAGTAGATGTTAGAGATCACCTGTCCCACTCCCATAGAAATACTGCCTCCTTTCTACATACCTGTTTTCAGGCTCACTTTCTAGTGCTGCACTGTTCACTCTGAACAAACTTCCTTGCTTAGCTGGGACTGACAGGCCTTCTAGCTAACATCAGAGTCTCCAGCATCTAGTATGTTATCTCTTTCCATCCCTCCCATCAGAAAAAAGGGGTCAAGAAAGGTAGGAATTACTAAGGTCAGCCCTTTTCTTAAACCCGTAGTCAGAGCTTTTGTACCTGGCCCTGAACAAGTGGATCTGCTTGTGGCATGCAGAACTGGAGCAAAGCAAGCCTCTTTTACCATCTGCGATTTTGCAGGTTTACCCAGAAATTCAGAAACTATGTTTTTTAAAACTTTTTTACTTTGTTACCTGTGCAGACTTTCAGATTCTACAAACCCAACTTTTCTGATTAAAACCAAAAAACTTTTAAAAAAAGTTTTAAAGCATCTCTAGTCTTTATAACTCCAGAATCCTCCTGTGCCAAAACAGAACCTTAGGGGGAACACAGCTACGTTGCACAGAATATCTGTATTTTAGGGTATTTCACTTTCTTTAAAGGAAACCAAAGTCTTAAGGATAAACTTCTTACTCCAGGTATGCAGTAAAGTTGGAGTTTTAGAAGGTGGTGGGTGGAATGAAAATCTGTTAATGGATTGGGTCATACCAGGGAGGTCAGTCCTACTGCATGAGCAGCCTGCAAAGCATGACGGAATGTACAGGAAGCAGGAGAGGTTTGAAGTCTATGCAGAAAAATAATTGTTATTATTTTAGAGAGATCAGAGATCATGTAGATATTTTTGACCACACCCTGGGGCTGGATCAAGGGCTTATCAAGGTCTCTGACAACCCTGTTTTCTAAGATCCAACAGCAGTTCCAAGCTGAACTGCTGAAAAGCTGCTATATAATATAATTGATTTTTAAAAGTGCTATGAGTTATTCTGGCCAATCCAAGAGGGAGAAAATGTCCCTTCTTTCCTGCTGGTGTACAAATCATAAGATGGATAATAAAATTCAGATTGTGACAGAATTGCTTTGCCCTCTGTTTTGGAATTGAATGACTTTAAAATATTGGCAAGCTCCTCTTGCCTGGGTTTTGAACTCCCAAACCCAGGTTTTAGCAGGGTAGGTTCTTTCCATTGTGAGAGGCAAGGGGAGCATTTCAATGTTTTGGGTTTTGGGAAGGAGGGAACAAAATCCTCAAACCCTACAACTATTAAGCTCTTGAGAAAGAAACAACAAAGTCAGAAAAAAAGCTGCAGTGAAAAAGGAGCATTTCTTAGTGAGGAGAAGCTGTGGCAGAAGAGGGATCACTGAATTAACTCTGGGACCACCAGGATGAAGATGCTGACTGTCAACCCCTTAGGAAGGCAGAAGCTGAAGAAGCTCTGAAGTCCCACCGGGTTTTGAAGTGGGAAGGGCAGAAAGAAAAAAGAAGGAAATAATTGGTAGTGAATGAAAGAAAAAAATTGCAAGAGCTTTGAAATCAAATCACTGGATGAGGATGTTTACACACTCCAACTTACCAAGTCTAGAGGAAAAAGAGGAAAAGCTCCAGGTCAGTCTGATTAACAGTGGAAGTTGCTGCAGTGGATGAGAAAAGGGAACCAGAGTCCAACTCTCTGGGTCTCTGACCTCAGCAACCTAAGGGATATACATATACAATTTATTTTTTTTTCTGGATGGAGAATTTCTATTCTTTACATGTTTAGAAAATCCTTCCTAAATACAGACCTTTTCATAGCCACCTCCCTATCTTATCTCCCTCAACAAGCAAATGACATGCAAACATACAAAAAGGTGCTGGTTTCCTTAATAGAAAGTATTACTGGAGCACAGATGTAGGTGAAACCAGAGCTATGGAAATCTGAAAACCAGTCAGGATTTAGAGTATCCAGGGACAGTTTAGGTTTGTTCAATCCTGTCCCAGGCCCAGATCAGAGCCTCTCAACAACCCCACATCTGGCTGTAATGGAACCACAAATCCTCCTTGAATCTGCTCATTGGAAAAAGCTGTGGTTTGCTGGTAGACTTCAGGCAGTATTAGGTTCTGATGCTGCTGAAGAAGTGGCCTCTCCTCATTCTCTGACAGGGGCTTTTGCCTTGTGTCAGATCTAGCAATCATCTGATTGCCATGCATGGCAGAGTAAACATTTTTGGTTTTAGGATGAGTTTTTCAGCTCATGGACAGATTAACCCAACACACAGTGGCTTGCAAATTCATTCACAATCTTCCACTCCGCCCTTCTTTGTATCTTTCACCCAGGTGACTCCCATGCAGACAACCTGCAAGATGCCTGTGGATAGTTCACCTGGCCTGGCTGAGAGCTCCTGTTGTGAGATGCTACATGACCAAGTTCTGGGTATGAAGGATCTCTCATACTCCTAGTGAGCCCTAACGCAATCAGTGCTTGAAGATCTTCTCTTTACATGGAGACAACCCGGCCAGGATGGATGCCTTTGGGTGGTCTTCAACAGGCAGTGTAGAAATGCCCGTCTGAGGTGTGAATAGGCCATTTCACAGGAGCTCACACAGACTTCTGAGTCTTATGTGAAATACAGAGACTCCCTTCACTACTGTCTCCATTTAAAAAGCAAAACTAAAAACCAGCACAGAAGCCCTGGAGCTACGTGGACTCACCAGAGTATGGAAACCATCACACAGATTCCCAGAATCTGTTTGATTCAGGTCTGTCCTTGTCTCTTTTAATTTGCTGGACAGTCTATGGTTTGTACCTGTGGAGGGAGAGTCTCTTCTCCACTTGTTCTGAGTCACCAAATGATGGTCAATGTTTGCCAAGGGGAAAGCTTATTTTCTTTATTTAGAACAGCCTTCACTATGAATCATCACATTTCTCGTGTCAAGGTTTTCACCTTGCCAATCAATCATCAGGAAGATCACCATGTAGCACATCTCAGAGAGAGCAAATTCCCCATGAAAAATAACTTCATAATTTGTGAACATGCTGGAAATGTTCACCCAACTATCTAGTGACTGCTTGTAACTCCCAGGTAATTTCTGAATGATCTCACAAAAAAATGAAACAGAAGAGTTCAGTTTGTTCAGCAAGGCACTGCCTTCCAGCTCTTAATTCACTTGTGGAGATGGATGGATGCCACTTGTGACTGGGTCTGTAACAGGCAAATCTCATGGATCCTCTGTGTCTCACCTTCACTCTCTGTAGATCAACAATAACTTGATGTTTTGAAGTTACTTTGATCAAAAAAACATTCTTAGGTTTCAGTGATTTTGGATGGGATCCCATGATCTTAACATACCTGATGGTTTTAGTGCTACCTCAAGTGACATCTCAATTACCTTAGTAGTTATTTATGAGCAGCAGTTGCCTTTGATACAAGGCATCAGAGAGCCCAGGTATGTTCTGGGGCAGGATGAGTGGGAAAGAGCAACATTTGAGGCTGCATGCAATTATGGTTTCCCATATCCATAGCTCTGGGTTGCTGGGACACAGGTTCTTTTTACAAGAACAAGGAGAATGGATGCGCCAGGACTGGACACTGTCAGAAAGTCCTCACATGGACATGAACAGAAGGGAGAAGGCTCTATGAGTGGAAAGCACTGAGTCTTCCCCACAAACCTTTTAAGATACCAAACCTGGTAGCTGGTAGCTGTCACCACTTGCTTGTGTAAGAGCCATGGTCCCTTTCCCCTTGAGGCAGGTGAGTCCTGAAATCCAATTTTTTTGTTCCTCTCTTTGGCCAGAAATTCCAACCAGGAGTTGGAAACAATTTAATCTAAACTCTTTTTTTCCTTTTCCTTCCCCCCTCCCCCCAAGCACTTTGTTAATTGGAAAGGATTTTGTTAAAAAGTTTCTGTTCAGCTCTGGTCTATCCTGACATCAAACCCCCAGAAGGCGCAGTGCCATCCAAACAGCCCCAAACCAGGCTGTTACAAACTGGTGCAGTCCCAATCAACATAACCAAGACTTCCATATATTTCCCTTATATGTTAGATCAGTCTAACTAGATATAGTTCAATCCAGTTAACTAAATATAGTTTAATTAGTTATTAGGCAAAAGCAGCAACATACCCTGTGCAAGAGGCAGGGGTTGTTCTTTTTGTTTTGAGCACACTGCCTAGAGTAAAGCAGCCCTTTAGGCTTACTTACAATGTTAGGAATTAATATAAAGTGAAGACATATGGATTCATTCTCCTCCCAACTATTGTCAAGCAACCTGGGAGCAATCTCACTAAAACCAGTTGTTATGGTCTTGAGGTCAAAGGCACAGGATTTTTGTCAAATTTCTTCTGACAAAGAAAATCTGCCTTCGTTTCTGGCTGCTTCTGATTTGCTGGGTTGTCTTTGGGGTGCCTATTCCACTAGCAGAACTTCAGAACAACCTTGCTGGTTTATATTTTTAACGTGAACTAAATGTTTGGTAGCTGGAAAAGGGGCAAGTGCAAGTCTCCTCTGCAGAAGAATGGCAAATGGCTGCAATGGGAACATAAAAATGTACCTTGTGATTAAGGAAGTACCTGTGTCAAATGCTGGGAATATTAAATCTGATTCTCACTGACTTTTAATAAAAATCAGTCAGTCAAAAGTGGTGACATCTGCATGTGGTTGGTGACTTGCATATCCCTGACACAGTCAAATTAATTATCTTTCTCTAGTAAAGATCAGGGCAACCATTGCCCTTAGGAGTGTATTTGTGGGTCTTACGAGGAGAAGAGGTGGGGATATTCTCAAGTGGGTGGTAGGATGGTGTATAATTGTGGTCACTGCTGCTGCTGAAGAGAAGTTATCCAAGCCCTCCCACTTGAAGGACTTGATTCAAAGCCCACTGAGATGGAGCCAGAACGTTTCTGTGGACTTCACTGGACTTGGCCCAGTACTCAGAATAGGGCACATGTTCCCTTGCTTGGACTAAGCTTCTGAAGTGCCTGTACATGGGAACTTCATGGCACAGAACTGAAATAGGCTTTTCCAAATGTTACCTGTCCCTCTCACTCCTTGGAGTCAGGCCCTGTGCTCATTGGAGATGTGCCTACGCAGTAGGGTGAGAGTGGGAGATGTAGAGGAGTGACCCTGATGGACACACTCTGTTGTGGGTACCAGGCTTTGCTCCCAGTTGTTTCACCAGGAGATCCATTTACCTGTTACTGTAACAGTCTGTGCACAAGGACATTGCCTCCTTGCTGCTTCTCCTGTCTGTGTAACTGCTCACAGGGTCTCTGGAAAAACTGTTTGACCTTCAACAGCCAAAACTGAGGGGAAATACTTGCACTGGCCAACCCTCATTCTTGGTTGTTCAAAATTCAGCCCAAGACTCCCTGGAGTCTGAGGGAGTCCAAGCTTGCTCAGTGCCTTTGGCCTGGCCATTTGGCTAAAAAAAGCAAAGGATGCTACAGTCTACCTGGCCAGAATGCATCCTGGGCTTGATTCTTTCTGAATTCAGTAGACACTTAAAGCCCAAGCCCAGGTGAACTGACAGGCAGCAAGGTGAAGAGAAATACCTTTTAGTGCTCTCAGACGTGGTCTTTACTCCAGAATACAGATGTAGCTGTGCTCCTAGGGACATTGTTCTGTGAAGTCTGGTTCAATCCTGATATTAGGATGCCACAAAATGAAACCAATGTAGTATTTTGCCCTCTTCCTTCCACTGTGATTTAGAGAAGTCATGTGAACCTTGTTTCAACCTTGTTCTTGGGTTCTAAATGGTCGTTTCATTTAGGACATTTGACTAAAAGCCCTTTTCATGGAACCAGCTCCTGCAGGAAAGATGCCAGCAATTAATGAAAGATGATAAAATAATAAAAGAAGTAATACATTAACTATATTATCCTTGCACATTTGGGCAGTCCTTT
>NW_009970726.1:11684269-11704706 GCF_000747805.2 Chaetura pelagica | reverse complement strand
TGCTGTTCTGTGACTGTTTTGGTTTCCAGACATTAACAAGTTATTTAAATGCAAAAGCCTTCTTTTGCTCTTCCATTTTCTACTGGTAGGTTTGATGGAAATAAGAAAAAAAAAGTTGGTATGCTGCATTTATACAGTTTCTGTGTCTGAAATTTGTACCTGCAGTACTGTGTCCAGATCTGGAGCCCCCAACATAAAAAGGACATGGAGCTTCTGGAGAGAGTCCAGATGAGGGCTATAAAGATGATCAGAAGGCTGGAGCAACTCTCCTATGAAGACAGGCTGAGATAGTTGGGGTTGTTCAGCCTGGAGAAGAGAAGGCTCTAAGGAGACCTCATAGTGGCTTTCCAGTACCTGAAGGGGCTACAGGAAATCTGGGGAGGGACTTTTTACAAAGGCATGGAGTGATAGGACAAGGAGTTATATATTAAAACTGGAAGAGGGGAGATTTAGGTTAGATATTAGGAGGAGATCCTTTAGTATGAGGGTGGTGAGACACTGGAACATGTTGCCCAGGGACGTTGTGGAACCCCCATCCCTGGAAGTGTCCAAGGCCAGGTTGGATGGGGTTCTGAGCAACTTGGACTAGTGGGAGGTGTCCTTGCCCATGAATGATTCTATTAATCTGGACCTTTGACTTTCTACCTTTGTTTCTCTTTCCTGCAAATATGCACAGATGCAAATCTATCTTATAGATATTGGTGTATACTCTTCTGGCTGAGGAGCACAGTACTATGTAGCTACACTAGCCACATCACTCTGATGTAGATGATTTAAACTACTGAGCCACTCTGTGTAGAGGAACCAGAGTGAGTCCACCAGTCCACAGCACAGTAATTTCACCTCTCCCTCCTGGGCTATGTGGGAATCACACTGGAAATTCAGGACAGATTCGTCCACCAGTCCACAGCACAGTAATTTCACCTTGGAAACAATAATCTCTCTCCCTCCTGGGCTATGTGGGAATCATACTGGAAATTCAGGACAGATTCCTCTCTCACACAAATTTCATGACCATGTAAGCCCTTCAGAGCTATCTCTTCTAGCACCAGCACAAACACCAGTCTGGAGGCACGTTCAAAGCTTGACTCTGCTCTTGTACAAATCAGAAATAGCTCTCTGGGTGACTCTGACTGTTGGGATCAAAACAGGGTACCAGGTGGGAATGGCTATTTCTGGAGCCTAGATTTAATGTGCAGGTCGGATTATTTTAAGACAAGAAATGTAGGTATGGTCAAGCCCAAGGAGAAAGCCTGTTACAAAAATTGCCTGTTACATTATTAATTCATTCCACTTTCCATGAATGCCTTCAGATAACTCATTAAGAAAGGCAGCATCTGAACTAGGGGTGAGAGGAGGTGATTCTTAGGCTGCCTGTGTATTACAGCCTAGGATGCTTGCTTTGAAGTATTTTTATGTATTGCACAAAAATCAAATGCTGTATCTGATTCTTTATTTTGAAATCACAGAATCACAGAATTGCTGGAGCTGGAAGGCACCTCTAGAGATCATCTAGTCCAACTCTCCCACTGAAGCAGGATAACCTAGACCACTCTACACAGGACTGTATCCAGGTGGGTGTTGAATGTCTCCAGAGATGAAGACTCCACAGCCTCCCTGGGCAGCCTGTTCCAGTGCTCCCTGTGGCTACAGAAGTTTATAAAAATTGCCAGGGTTCTCAGTGTAGGTCTTATTTTGCCTATACTTTCCCAGCTGCCTTTCTTCTGAAATAGCTGTTTTTCTAACTCTATATCTAAAGAAATCCCCAACCATTAGATTGTAGTTTGCCAGCCTGGAAAAAGAATGTCCATGAACTGTCAATTCTTTATACTGAGTAATTGATTAACTGGCACAATGTTAATCTCTAAATCAGCAGCAATAAATTAAATATTTTTTAATCTTGACCTGAAAGTACTAAAACACTTTTAATTGCCCCTGTTGCTACTGTAAAATGCCTGATTAAACTGCATTCATATCATAATCTTTGTTGCTCCTAAAATGTCCAATTGACAGTCACATCAGTGACTCAATGCCAAGAAAGGAAGGGGATCTTGCTTTTTGCTTTCTCTTAGGAATGCCTTGCATGGGAAAACCTGATGTTTTTCCCTAGCAGTACTGGATAGTGGCTTTGAATTTTAATAACTGTTGCAATGCTTTTTATTGTCTGTGTTGAGGCCCAATGTGCTTGGTGTGATACAAACCCAAGACAGAACAATTCTAAGCCCAAAAATTGAAGAAGAACAAGGATAGGTAGGAGAGCACAAAACAATGATGAAACATCACAACAGACCAGTTCCAGAGCATCAGAGCTACTGGCAAGTTTTCATCAGGCGTCAAAGTGAATAGGAGTTGCAAGGAGTGGAGATGTTTAATTTTCTTTCATACTTAATCTAACTATTTTCTAGCAATTCAACATTGCAAAGATCCTGAAAGTCAGCTTTACCCTGAACATTGCATGCTTTCCCAGGGAAAGGGATATGGCCTAAATCCCACCATTAAGGTGAACCATAAATCCTGGAGGCCACGGGCAGCTGGGATTAATGAAGAATAGCCTAGTGGTCCCAGGATTAGGATGACCATGTCCAGGTTTCCTTTGTCTTCTTTTCTCCAGACTGAACACAGCTCAGGCTGACTGGAGAACCCAATGCTCTTTTACTATCATCATGTACAAAGAGGATTTGTAAAATTGGACTTTAACTTTGTGAAAAACAGTTTCCTGACAAAGAATCACAGCAGACCATCAGCCCTGTCTTCTTTGAAGTCAGGGGAATTGGGGATGTTTTCTGGCAGGCAAAATACAGCTCACCTTTCCTGTGTGAGTTCCCCAAGCTGCTGAGAAACTTGAGTGGCAGTGTCATGTTGTAAAAACCTTAAAAAAATGAAGTAAAAATAATAGAAGACCCAAATCCTGCTGGATTAAGCTGAGGCCCAACTTCTAAGCTTCTGGGAACTAAGTCAGGATAAAAACTCAGCAAACAAAGTCACAATGCTTTCCATCCCAGACCTTTGGATTCTGTTCTGGTTTATTCATTATCAGCCCAAGTTCTACAGCTACAACTTTATTATCATTTCTATTCCACATGTAGTTTGCAGATGAAAAAATGCTGAAACTGTACCAGATGTGATCCGAAAGAAACAGAAATAAATAAATAAATCCAGACCACCATGACACTGTAACCATTATTTTAGATATTGCAAGTATTTTTTATATTGTAAATGGCTCTCTTGTCTTAGATTAAGAGACTTCAAAGATGAAAACCCGCATTTCAGCACAAAATTGGTTAAAGGATTCCAAATGATCTAAAAAAACATCAGGGAGGTTGGAAAGCAGCATGAGCAACATCATTCCTTTTGCCTCTCTGCATCTTCCCATGATCTCAAGGATAATACTTGGAGCAGCAGAGTCCTGTAGGAAACTGGTGAAAGGTACTGGCAAGGCAAAAGGAAAGATGGAGTTTATAATAAGGGAAACAGCAGAGGTTTATCTCAGCAAAACACAGGTCAAACCCTTATGGGTGCTGTATGTGTTTTAAAATATGTGTTGTCATCTTGCAGAGTGAGTACAGGTGATGGGGACAGAAACGTCCATTGAAGGACAGAGGGTTTCACATCTCGTGGACTTCTGAGGGACTGGAAGGCCAGAACATCTCCTCAATCTGGGAAAAGCCCCACATTTTGCTGCTTCATGATGTAAGTGTTGTGGGTGGGGACATCAACTGGAAAGCAAGTGCCCTGGTGCAGTGTGGACCTGCTCCTGTGGGTGAGCACTAAGGTGGCAGAGGCCTATGGACCAATCCTGGTACCACAATGTTGGGTCTTTGCATCTTTCAATCAGTCAGGAATACATCCATAACTTTAAAAAGGTATCTTAATAAGGTGTTTGTTGTTTTTTTTTTGAGGCAAGTGTTTTGTGGGATTTCTCACATGTCATTCTTTTCTGCTTTTGTGGGGAATTTCCTAGCTGCAACGTTAGCAAGAGGGGGGCGGGCAGTGACTGAGTGAATGGAGCAATGAGCTTAAAAGGAAATAGCCCTGTGAAGCCAGCCAATTTAATCTTCTCCATGTAAAATCTTGCAGGTGAGGAGGAGGAAACGCCAGCTGATGGCTATCTTTCATCTGACATTTGTGTCATTTGAAGTTTCCTCTATGAGGATTAGGAAGTATAAAAGTGTGGAGTATTAATCATAACTGATTTGGCTGTTAATTTGACCTCTGTCATTTCTTTAGGGTTTTTCCTTCTTTCAGAACACCCAAGTGCTCCATCTTGTGCTATAAAAGCAGCATGAAAATCACTCTTAAAACAGGTTGTCATCTCTGTGGCATTTCTGGTTTTCCTAGGTGGGGTTGGATAAGTTAGAAGGTGAGTGTTAAAATTTTTCTGATCACAGGTGTCAGGGTGCAAGTATTTGGTCTCCAAAAGAGAGAGCTGATGTCTTGCATCCCAACTGTCAGCAACTGGAATGGAACAACCATTAAAACCAACACCACTCAGAAGTCCTGTGGATACCATCTGACTGATCAGCTCCACCATTGTCAGTCTCTTTCCTTTAGGGATGTCCTGACTCACTATCTGCAAGGCACCACAGATTTCTGGATCAGCCAGGAGCTGGCTGAAGAAGTCTGAGAAAAGAAATAAAAGCATAACCTGACTTCATTAAAGCAACAGATTTCAGGCCTTCCTTGAATGTAATGAAGAAAACTGACATAACCTTGGTTTAAGATAAAATTTTTCAGCTCATTTTGGTAATGTAAAGGGGCAATTCCTGGCCAATGTTCAGGTTATCCCATCATATTTCCTCTTTTCCTGTCTATGTGTGCATGGTAATGAACATTATTGTAATGCCTGCATCCACAGCATGATTTGTATGATAGTCAAAGATCATATACATCTGAAATGGTTTAACTGGAAGAAGCCACCATGTGACAGTGTGAACCTTTGGCATCACCCTCCCAGTACCATGGAGCAAGTGATCCTTCATGGGAAGGTGTGGGATTGCTGGTGGATTTTCCTGGGTTTAGTTATGTGGGATCACAGCCATTTCTCATGGTGTTCTGGCCATCAAACTTGTGGCTGAGCATCTTCTCCACACTATCACAGCTGCTATATCAGGTTGGTGCATTGAAGCACCAACGGTGGGTTTAAGTGCTGTGGGACAATCCTCGTCACCTGGAAACAGAGGAAGACATCAAACTGAATCTCTGAAAAATCTCTTTCAAGACTTCGTATGGCTTTAAAATTATAATAAAACCCATAAGTAAGTGAGTGCTTCTGGTTGCTATCTTATTATTATCCTTGGTTGATCTGCTTGTCAGTCTTTTCTCTATAGAGCTGTGGGAGCTGCTGCTTTGAAAGGTGGGACTCCCACAGAGCCACTTGCTCTAGGAGCTGGCAGAGCAGAAGGGAGACAGAAAAAGGGGAAGTTTGGGGCTCAGGCTGTGGTGATGGGGCCTTAGTAAGAGGCTTCTTTTGCCAAGAGGCTCTCACACTGCAGGAGAGGAGTTTATAACAGCAAAATGCTGAATCACTGAACTGGCAAAGCTGAAGTTACTCCTCTGGTAAAATATGATATCTCTGCTGTTCTCTGTGTGACTTGTCCTGGAGAAATACAGTGCAGAGCTTATTCCTCATCAGAAGTAATAAATACAAAATCAATTGTATGACGCAATATTTGCCACGGACAAAACCCCTTGTGACAAACTAATCTGGAAAGTAATTTACAAGAGACATTTTGGGAAGAGTGTTACATGGCAAGCTCTGGAATATAAAACTGCAGTGACTCTTATTAGAGCCAAGATTTACACATTAGTAAACCTTAAAATAGTCCATGTCCGAGATTTTAGAATAATCTACAAATTGGTCATTTTTCAACTGGTAAGACTTGAGAAACTATTGTTAGACAGATCCAAAGAATAATTTTATTTGCCATTATCCAAAAGCACTGCTTTAAAGATGGTTAGAACATAATGTAATGACTTTATCTAACATTTTCAGCTGATGGATTTAGTTTCCTATGAGTAAGAGTTTGGGATAGAGACATGTTATTATTCCTATATTAGGAAATAATTTCATTCCTATTTTAAATGCAAATGTCCATGCAAACCGAAGTCCTGGGCTGCCTTTTAAGTATTTGTCACCAAATTAATTAATTCTCCAAATTTTAAGTCCATTTGCATCAGATCCATTTGTTGCAGTAGACAATATTTCTTCCAAAATAACCATCAGTGGAACATTAGGTGACAACACTCACTTGATGATCTACAGATTGCAGAGGCAAGGCACAAAAAAGTATTACTGACACAACTTTCAATCTTTCCTCAAATGTGTATGATTTTTAAACTGCCAAAAGATAAAAATTGTACATTGTTACTGCCATGAACATAATTAAATAGAAAAAGAAACAGCAAATCCATGGAATAAGAGATGCTACATTAGCAGATTCATACAGCAGAAATGTACCTTCTGTCTTGTCTAGTGGCCAGACTTCACATCAGTAAAATGCTCTATTTTTTTACCTTTAGCACTGCTTTTCACAAAGGTCTCTGTACAGGGTGAACAGGACGAAAACTTCATAATACTGATATTAAAGAATAGAAAACAATGAACCCCCCCCAAAAGAACAATGTTGATTTTCTTATATCGTTTAAGCTGTTCAACAAATGCATTTGTAAATTTTCAGAAAACTTGCAGTAGTCAACTGCAACTTTTTGTACTACAGTCAGCTGAATTCCTGTGTTAAGGGCATATCTCAATTAAACCTTCAATAAGGAGACTTTTGGGTGGTTTCATATTAAATGGCACCTCCAAAACTGTGTTTGTCATCTTGTCAGAGAAATTAAATGCACAAGACAAGTAACGTGTCAAGTCTTGGATCTTTTTTTCTGCGTAAGATGACTACTAACTGTAAAGTAATGATGCAAAATTAGTTAAATGACCTCATGCAGTTTTAATGATCAAATATTAAGTATGAATGTTCTACTTTTTTGGGTGATGGAAAATTGCACCATTTGCCAACTACAATCTGATATTAGGAGGGGTCAATGCCCACAACTGCTATGAATTAATCTAGACTTAGTAGTGTCATCACTACAGAGGCAACACAACGTATTTTCCCTCAGGTTTCTTTTTCTGAACTATCTTGAATTACACTACAAAGTAACTTTCAAGTCGTGCCCACATTATTCTGCATTTATTAATTTATCTGACAAAGCCAAGTTTTATAATTCATGGCACTGGTAAAAGCTGACCTGATCAGCAGCTTCATTCTCATGAAACACAGAAGAACATTTATTTTTGAGCCCACAGAGAAATTGTGAGAAGGCCCTGGATAAATAGAACTACTTTGGGTTTACACTGTCTAGTGGCTGTCTAAGTACCAAGGATGGATGGATCAGAATGCTTCAGCATCTCTACCCCTGGTGCTTATCCAACTTGAGCTCAACACATTATCTCACTTAAAAGCTCCTCAGGGTGGGCTGGACTATAACTAGAAATTACTTTTCAAAGGTGACATCAGCTAACTTTGCTGCAAAGCAGCCATATGCCTATTTTATTTTCATTCCAAAATTATTTGTCATTTGGTTGCCTGAAAACCAGTAACGTGTGAGTTTTTGAAGGATTATGGATTAACAAAGAAAGCAAAATATTAAAAAACAGAATCAATGTGGGATTCAATAACTTTGAGCATGAACAACAGATAAACTCACTGGAAAAGTACTGACAGCATTTTCTGCTTTATAGGTTCCATGCTAAAAGAAACTTTTGCAGCCCAGCCTGTTTACAGGAAAGAAGGGAAACAGAGATCGATGCCAAATTCTGCTGATCTCTGCTAGTGCTTTCCTACTCGATCTTGGGCAACCCATGAAGGCTCTGCCTCATCTCATCAGGGTAGTGAATACTTTCAGCCTTCCCTCACTCTTGTGTCTATTAGACTTAAACTCTCAAAAGTAATGGCTACCTTTAACCACTTTTCCAAAAACAATGAAACTCCAATTTCAGGAAGTCTCTGGATAATCTACAACAATCAAAATATCTTGACTTCTTGACATTTCTCTCTCTTACTTTGTTTTTCCTTATCTGTTATGTTGTATGTTTTTACAGCCATGTTTTTTTTTCATATTGCAGCATTTGATCACTAGTGCTCTAGCAGTGCTGGTTGGTGTTTCCTGAGCATTTTCTACACTTGCTACAGTGATCTGCTCATCATATTTCACAATCAAATGCAAGGTTAAATACATTATACAGACATTTTAGGCATGAGGCTCGCAAGGTTAATCCAAGTCCAGCAATAACTGCTCTTTGAATACAATTATACTTTTTCTGTATTCACTCTGCTATCATGTTTTTTTCTAGATACCAAGGTTAAGCTCTGGAAAATGTTACTTTCCATCAGGCCTTGTTATTTGACTTCTTGAGATTAATGTTCTCAGAAACAAAATACAGTCTATGAAAGGTGTCATGACGTGGGAAGTTAGTTGTTACAAGAGATATTTTATTTAGTAAATTAACGATGAGCAGTGCAAGCATATTAAATACAGCAACAAGCTGCTCTGCAAAACAGATATCAGTGCTCTGAAACTAAATAAACAGTTTTTCTTCAGTTCAAAGGTTGAACTTATCTGTAAAATCTGGTTCCCTTTTCAGTCTTGTGAACTCAGCAGACAGTGGACAGTATGAAGCCAAAAGATACATATCATAGGCTGTCTATTTTCTTGCAACACGGAGTGTTTTGTTTGCTGGTGCAGGTCCTGAGGACAGGAGCTTTAAGTAGGAAACATGTCAGTTCAGAGTAGAGTCAGGAAGAAAGATGCAACTTTACCATAACATTTTCTAAAAGTAAATTAATTGCAACTAACAACAAGCTAATATTCAAGATCCATTGTTCTGTCAGGTAAATAACAACCTGAAGATTACCTGTGATATACTACCTGGTGAATCCCAGCCACATTAAACATGCCACATGATTTTAATTTAAAAATAATTAAAGTGGAGGCAGGGAATTCAGTTATCTGTAAAATAAATAATTGGCAGAGCAACTGATGTCATCTACCTGGATGGGTGCAAGGCTTTTGACACTGTCCCACATGACATCCTGGTCTCCAAAGTGACAAGATGTGGAATTGACAGATGGATTTATTCAGCCTGGAGAAGAGAAGGCTCCAGGGAGACCTTATAGCACCTTCCAGTACTTGAAAGGGGCCTACAGGAAAGCTGGGGAGGGGCTTTTCATCAGAGAAGATAGTGATAGGACAAGGGGTAATGGTTTTAAACTGAGAGAGAGGAGATTTAGGTTAGATATTAGGAAGAAATTCTTCACTATAAGGGTGGTGAGGAACTGGAATGGGTCGTCCAGGGAGGTTGTTGATGCCCCATCCCTGGAGGTTTTTAAGGCCAGGTTGGATGAGGGTTTGTGTAACCTGGTCTAGAGGTAGGGTTCCCTGCTCACGGCAGGGGGATTGGAACTTGATGATCTTTAAGGTCCCTTTGAACTTTAATGATTCTATGATTCTGTGATTCTATAATCTTCCCAAAATCCTTTAGTATAGTCACATGAAAATGATGAACAATAATTGTAAGCAGTAAGGAGATCAGATGCAGGAGTCAGTCTCCTGAAACAAATTCATGACCTTCTATTCACTTAAAGTCAGTTTTAAAATATTCTACTTTGAGGAAGCCTTCTAAAGATAGTCTTCCATAGAAACAAATCCTATTCAAAAAGCTTCATATGAATAAGTGAAAATCACAAGAGGAATACAGCAAGTTATTATATTTAACTTGTATATCCTTTACTCTTTTCTCTTTTTACTTTCCTCTTATTTAGGCTTTACAGTACTTTGTATTTTTCCACTTTGGTGGAAAAAAATTTTAAAAATAAAAAATTTCCTTAAAATGACTGTAATCTCAGTTTACTGAAGAAAAACCTCAGTGAAGCAGATGCCATCTAAGATGAAGAGTCACCAGAGAAGTTCTCTAGTGGCCATCCAGCCTTGGGCTTGTATTGTACAATATTTTTAGTAGTGACTGTGACACACACGTGGAATTTGACAATAGTAAAAAGCTGAGGCACTGTGAATACTGAATGAATCTGAATATCCATCAGAAAGAAAGTACTGAATAACTGGAAGTACTGGGATCCAAAACTGAGACAAAATTTCTTCAAAAAGTATCCTGCTTTACGGGAACCATAAGAGGAACTTCTGCTGTGACTTGAGCTCATCAACTGAAAATGTCTGAGGAAAAGAAAGGTCAGGATGTACCAGTGAATACCAGGACTGTTAGGAGACAATGAAGTTATGCAGAGATTAGAAAAGTAAATGAAAACAATGTGTTGACAGAAGTATTTAAAAGAGTGAAAGTTTCACTATGACATGGGAGGCCTGCTCTGCACCACAGCACCCAGCTCTGGCCAGTCTTCACACTTGGTGGTCTTCACACTTGACAAGAAGTGTGAAGGGCTAATAGGAAGATGAAGGGAGTGGGCAGCCAGTCTTACAAAAAATACACTGTTACTGTGGTTCTGGAGGTCGTCTGAGCTAGCTTTGACCACCCTGCTTACTAAAACAGCCGAAAACTCTTTATGTTTTTTGCTGGGTTATTTTTCTGCCAGGTTAATCAGCTAAATTGAACTGTCAGATGAGTCAGAACCGACTGCACAGGAAATCTATGCGTGACCAGAAGAGAGAGGGGGAGAAGATAATCAGGGATCATCCCTTTCAATGGCAAGAGGCTGACAGATTGACTCAGCCTGTGTCTGGCAACCTCACCCAACAGTGCAGAGCAAGGCTTGCTCAGCCTAGCAGAACTTGACAGGGCAGAAAGATGATTTTGTCTATCAACACTCAACCAGATAAGACAGAGGCCAATGCTGTTGCAAGAAGAAATGAATATAAACTGACCATGAACAGAGCTGGGCTAGAAATTGGAAGGGTTTTAAGCTCCGTATCAGTCAGATTCTGCAACAGGTTCTAAAGGGGTTAGTTGGGAAAATGGGAAAGGTATAAACACTAAGGGACAACCAATAAATACTCTAGTAAAAAACTTTTTAAAACCAGAGGGTGTTACTTTTTCACACATTGAACATTTATAGGCATGCAGCAACAAGATTCTGCTCTTGGAGGATGTTACAGAGGCCAAAAGGATAAATGGACTCAAACAGGGAATGGCCAAACTCCAGAAGGGGAAACCCATCTGTTTCTATTTCAAAAAGCCCAAGTGTTCCTAGGATGGAGCTTCATACATCTATGCAAAGGATTTTATGTATGGAGCCTGTGGTAGCAGGGGACCAGAATGCACAATGCAGGCTGCCTTTTCAAGTTCTACATCCAAAGTGTATGGATCACTGCAGAGGCAAATGGATCAAATTGCATGTCCTGTATTCTCCAAAAGACCAAACTAGTGTTCCTACCTGGCCAAAATATTTATTTGCTTAAGACTAGGGTACCAGATAGTGTAAAGCAAGCAAAGCTTGTAGGCAAGTTTCCATTTCTCAGTTAAAAGTATTTTGTTTTGAATCTCTACCATTAATCACTGTTATGCACTTCAGTTTCTGTAGGGACTAATTGGTAAGCACAGAAAATGGAACTGATTAAAGTTACTATATAAATAACACAAAACAGAGTTTATATGCTATTTCTGTTATTCAATTTACATGATTTAATTTTTTAATTATAGGTTTGTGCTCCAGAGATACACAATACATAAAATTTAGCAAATGGTCATACGAGTGTGGTGCAGAGTTCCATAAAATATTTTACTGATGACCTTAAGTATTAAAAAATGATGAATCAGACCCCAATAATTGTGATACATCTTTTAAAAATACACATTTTTTAAAGGAATCAAGAAAATTCTGGCTGCATTGAAGTCAATGACAAATCTTTTGTAAAGTCAATTATGAAATCCATATGGGATTAATTCTAATTGTCTTTTGTTTTTTTTATTAGCCTTCAGGACTCACCTACTTGCCATTTCCAGTCTCTGTAGCCAGAAAATTAATTTTCCTCTTTAATTGTCTGCTGGAGCTTTCCTATAGTCTAATAACTCCCGAAGTTGAAGCAATAAGAGAAGGCCAAGTTCTCATAAGGTTTGTGCTGTAATTATGAAAGTCAGCTGGAGAGCAAATATTTCTTTTAAACTCATCCTGCAAGAACAGGGCTTGGTGTCTCATGAGCTGATTGGATGAATTGGGCAGAAAAGCCCTTGGGATGAAGGGCTGGGAGTGTTGTCCAGCCAGATCTGAGAGGATGAAAGGATCAAGCTGGAAAGGAGAGTGGGATGAAGATCCCAGCTGAACTGACCTTGCTGCCTCTCCTCAGGGAACAGACAAGCTGGTCAAAGCTGTCTATTTTGGGATTCTCCACCCTATTCCCTGTTGCTGCCCATTTTTTATAGCCCTTTTCTTCCTGCAGAGGCTGGAGTTGCTGGCTTTGTTCTCCAAGTGCCACGGGCAGGTGTGTAGTGAGGGCAGAGCTGCTGTCCTGCCCTTGACAGCTGGTTGCCCTGGGCAGCTGCCGACTTCATCTCTGCCCGATGTCCACCCTGCTTGCTGGGCTGAACATGGGATGTAGGGAAGAAAAGAATGACCCATGGAATATAACTAATTTTCAGGCCATTTATGTTCACTTACACTTGACACCTCCAACAATGCCAGAGTACTTGATGTCATTTTACAGAAGATGGATTTATGTTCTGCTTATGTTATCAGGCTTAATTTTTGAGACTCGACTAACTGTTCATTGTTGGTTGAACCTCCTGGGAGCTGCTTCACATAAAAACAGTGATAGTGAAGACCCTTATTGAGACTGGAAAAAGCACAAGGAAAATAGCTGGAAATATCTGCTTGGAAGATAAAAGCTCAGATGGAGGAGAGAAAAAAAGAGAGAAATCTGCAAGAAACAGGAATGGCAGGAGGGGACCAAAAGAAACAGAAGTATTTTAAACTAAAAATAAACCTTGGGTCTCAAATTTGAATATATAAAGCTGTCTATTAATAAAATAGTACCAGATTACATCTCTACAGTGCCAAACAATAATGACTTTTAATAACCCTAATAAATTTGGATTTCATCAAAACCTTGTTGCATGTCGACTGTTTCAAGCCAGGACTATGAGCTCTTAAGGGAGACTAGCACCTGTACCTTTCCCAGGTACATCAATTATAATTAAAGAGTAATAAGAATGCCAGGATGGACTTCTCAGGCACTTTCATGCAGGAGCCTCAGCATTTAAAATTAAATCCATTAATTGTAACTACTCTACGTTTGTGATCTCTCAGCATACAAACTAATTCATTGCTTTTGCAGTCATGCCAGTCTTTGTTAATTAAGGTTTGTGATTTATTTAATTTGAGCAGGCATGTATCACAGTGGCCCAAACTGGACTGATAAAAGGTCATTAGTTCATTCTGCTCATGATAATTTGGAATCTGATAATGAAAAATGTTTCTAGGCGCCTGACAAAAATTGATTAGCAAAATGGGCTCTAATTGTTGAAGGGAAAGCTCCATATTTTCCTCCACCCAGCCATTTGAAAGTTCATATGTTAAGAAGCTCTTCTCACTCTAAAGTGGCTCTGAAATACGTTTGAAGATAAAAGGCTTTTTTAAAATTATTGTTGGCATTGCTTGGGAGAGGAGGGAGCCACAGCGCTGTCAGAACCTGGAAGACTCTATTTCTTTTTTTCCTCTCCACATACAGCAGCCAACATCTCAGCTGCTGAGTGAAGCTCAATATTAACAAATGTGTTCCTCCAAAAAAAGTCTCAGTATCTCTGCTTTACAAATGAGAAAGAGAGTTAAATACTGGGGGACTGATTTGACTAAGTGACCGTGGCTTAGAAGGGACGCTTCTCAGCAATTGAGCAACCGCACCAAGCATGGGCTGAGCATGGACTGATAGGTTTCATCTTGAAGTCAGTGTTGGGTGAGTCACAGCACTGGGATCCAGAGCAACCACCTCAGATGTAAATGACCACACTGTGGCTAGTAGTTAGGTGAACTGAATCACAGAATCAGAGAACAGTTGAGGTTGGAAGGGACCTGTGTACTTACTCTGAAACCTCTGCACAAAGCAGGGCAAAAGATTGCTGAGTGCCTTGTGATGTCAAGGTTTGAATATCCCCAGGGATGGAGGTTTCACAAGGTGTCTATCTGGATTCCATTCCAGTGTTTGACTATGTCCACTATGAAAACTTTCTTCCTAATATCCAGCTGAAAATATCCTAATTTCCTTAATTTCAACTTGTGTTTGTTACCTCACATCTTCTCTCTGTGCAAGAGACTCCAAGGAGGAGTCTGGCTCCACCTTCTCTAACATCTCATTAGATAGTTATAAACAGCAATTAGATCTTTCCTTCAGGTTCTTGTCTCAAGGCTGATCCAGCCCCTCATCATCTTGTTGGTCCTCTGATGGTTTTGCTTCAGTATTTCAATGGCTTTCCTTCCTGAGGAACTCCAAATGGCATGCAGCTCCCTAGATGCATTCTCATGAGTGCCAAACAATGGGAAGACTCACTTTCATCAACCTGCTCTCTAAACTCTAGTTCATACAGTCTGCTACATGGTTGGCTTTCTTTGCTGCATGGGCACATCACTCACCCATGTCCAACTTCTTGAGACAGCTGGGCTTCTTTAGCCTGGAGAAGAGAAGGCTGAGGGGAGAACTTATTAATGCCTACAAGTATCTAATGGGTGGGCACAGGGAGGATGGAGCCAGGCGCTTTTCAGGAGCTCCCAGTGACAGGATGAGGGGCAATGGGCACAAGCAGAAACATGGAAAGTTCCATTTAAATATGAGGAAAAAACTGTGTATGGTGAGGATGACAGAGCACTGGGACAGGCTGCCCAGGGGGGTTGTGGGGTCCCCTTCTCTGGAGTTATTCAAGACTCTCCTGGATGCAGTCCTGAGTAACGTGCTTTAAGGGAATCCTGCTTTAGCAGGGGAATTGGGCTGGATGATCTCTGGAGGTCCCTTCTAACTCTGACAATTCCGTGATATATCAATACCTACACAAACACATATGAGTGTGCGTGTACACGTGTTTTTCTGGATCACAAGGAAGTTCAGGTGACCTAAACCAAAGAAATACTCTGGTCTGGTTTTCCTCAAACTACATGAAAGATTTGACTTCGATAAGGTTCTTGTTTACATGGGCACCAAGGGAAGGCAAAAATACTCCAAGCAATTTCAATGGGAAATGAAGTGGAACATGTTTTAACAACAGCTAGATGTATACTGGCCCATAGCCCATATGTTTCTGTCAGCATAAAATCAGCATGTTGGAATTTGCCTGGAATGGCAATTTTTGTAATGCTTATGTACAGGGAAAGCTTCCAGGTATATTAAAGGTGAACCAAAGATAATAAGGTAAATATGAAGTTACATTTGTGCTCACTTGAGGCCAATTATTATTTCCAATTGGGCTTTCAAAGACATCTAAGGATCCTGAATGATCCACTCCTATTAAAATAAATTGATACTTCAGTTTTTAGGCACACTGGGGAAAGAACATTCAAATCTTTATTATTTAGCTGAACATCTTTGCAGCCCTTGTATTGAAATGTACTTGTATTGAAATGACTGTTTATAATCTTTAGTCCCAGAAAACAAACTAGGATTTATGGTTAACTAACATTTTTTGCCAAGTAACATAATAGTGTCTCACAATTATAGCTATAAAACTATGATAAGCTCACACTCCTCAAAGACTGAGTGCCTAAAATAAATTATCTTCTTCAATAAGAAGCTGCAAATGAAATGTAAGAATCTCTGGGGATACCTGTAGATCTTATAAAGGATCTGAGACCATAGGGTAAGAACTTTTTCATCTTAGAAACGGTGGATGTAAGGTTCCTTAGTCTCCTCAGCTTGACATTCCTAAAGAGGAATAAGGTGCCAATATTAAGAAAGGTACTACTTGTTTGATCATTTCACAGCATTGAGAGCACAGACTGTGGACAATCTATACATATCCATAGTTTTCTCATGGAAACCCTCAAAGCTGATTAAACCAAACCAACAAAACAAGGAATGATCACTCCGGACTGGAACTCAAATGCATCACTGTAGCTTGCTGATCTGATTAGCTCTTTTGATGGAGCCCATCCATTTCTCAAAACTGGGCTAAAGCCTTGAACAGTTGTTTTGGAAATGTAGATGAGGCTTTAGGTCTTAGTAGTTCCTACAATTACTGCTGAATCTGGCCTTGGCTCAGGAATAAACTCCTTGTATTGGGAAGATTTACTACCCTAACTATATCTGTATCTCAATTTAATGAAAATGTTAAGGATAATTTGATGGTCTCTTGCCAGTGTAATTTTAAATAAAATGTCTTCATTCCTTGGCAGTGTCTGTTGGCACTCAGGTTTAACTAAAGGAAGTGCTTAAGTGAAGTGCTTTTTGTATTAGAGTCTTGCCAGTATCTTCTCTGATAGAACAGATTTAATTTTCAGTGTTTTACCCAGAGTAAATAAATTTTAAAAAAATAAATTACCTCCACCATCAGTCCCACCATACAGCAAACCTTACTAAAGCATTACTAGAAATCAGATATTGGCTTATCACAGCATTTGGACTAATCTCAAGACTCATCTCCTGTAAATTAAACTATTTCTAACTTATTTACCATTCATTTATTATGCGCTCTTGTAAAAAATGTTTCTGCATCTTGGGAAGTAATGTAGCAGATAATGTGGTGCTGTCAGTGCATCTTAGATTTTAAAATGAGTTCAGCAACTCAGCATAAAAGTTTAGGCCATTTTATTATAATTGCACAGGGAATGGAAAGTAATGGTAAGATGGTGACAACTGGCCCATCGTACCCCACAGAACTGAGCAACTGCCAAATACACTTTTGACTGCTCATCCAGCCTAAATAAGGAACATATGCACAGAGTGGGGCCAGAAGGCCAATGGATCACAAGTTAAATTGTTTGGGGATTAGTTTGACAATAGAAAAGACTGTAGATGTAAAATGGTGCTCATTCAAAGGGTAAAACCAGCATGTATAATATTTCTTTTCTTTTTAAATAGCATTGAATTTTTTAATCTGTAGAAAGAGTGTTAACAAAAACAATAAAATCTGTCCCTGACAGAGGCAGTGTTTTAGTCTACTTACAGTTAGGTACAAGGAGCTCCATAATTTTAAATGTTTTCACCTCAGTAATGTTACCTTTACCATTCAGCACACCACGACCTCAAGATTTTAATCACTGTTGGGAAGGATTTTCTCTTTTCACTATAGCTCCCCAACAAATCTTCATTCCTTGTTTTCTTCTGCTCAGTACGAAGGTGTCAGCAAGCTACATTTAGAAGATGGTTTTGCTCTGAGTTACTTCCAGTGAAAAAGGTAAAAGAAGATCAAGAAGCAACATCTTATTACAGCAAGATATGAAGCAAATATTTCCTGTTCTTTGGTACCAAAAGGCAGGCCCGGGAGAGCATCTGTAAATACCTTTCTCTGTAATGTGGATTGAATCACACTCTGCCCATATTTTTGACACAAGGGACTTCGTGTTGCTGTTTTAATTTCTATGGTGTGCATTTCCAAGAGAAAAATAAGATATTTGCACACCCTCAGAAACTTTACCCCCACTCTATGTCAACGCCAGAACTTAAATGTACTTCTTCTCCTCTGATGTCTCCTGCTCTGTCCCACATTTGCAAGCAAAAAACAGAGTCTCCAACCTACAGGACAGCTCAGAGGAGACGATAAACACATTGAGATCGGGTCACTCTACATTTATGTTACATGTCACATTTTACTTGCACAACAGAAGGATGGAAATATAAATTGGATGCTAGGAGAAAATCCACAACATTCTGTTCTGAGCAGCTATACACGTTGTGGGACTTCCCGTTTTACAGTGTTTTACTTCAACTATACTCAGTAGTGATGTGTGAAAAGTGCTTAAGAGCAAGATGTACTTGGAGAGATACGTATTCAGAGATATTTTACATATACTATTGATTCTTTTCTTAGAGCATGGGAATGGACTAGAGATCAGTCCTACATCTGTATTTCTAGGATTCTTTGCTTTTAATTCCCCAGGACATTCATATTGTTCATTAACAAAAATACTGAAAATAAAATAAATTAATTTTCTTGGAATACCCATCATTGGTGAATCTCACACACACAAAAATAATGGCCCTACATAACTGATTTCAAATCAAAAGTAGAAAAGATTGATAATAATTTTGAGGAGTGAAGGAAATGTTAAGTAATGACATGTTAAGTAATGACAGTCTGATGATCAATTGACTTCTGCAGTTTAGGTGCACCTGGAAGCAATGTGTACATATGCCTGCAGAGGAAAGAAAGAACAATCCAATGGCAAAGAACTGTGATTAGGAGAAAGCAAAAAATCTTGTGGAATGTGCAATAAGGAGATGAGAAAGATGGGAAACTGTGTATGGAGCTAATGTCATGGCAGCAGATGAGGCACGTGGGTACTCACACAGCATACATACAACAGCAACATTCCAGTATCCTTGAGTATGCCAGGGCCCTGAATACACTGACAGGGCTTAATTCCCCTGAATGGCTCCTGCTCACTTACCCGCTGCTCATCAGTCTGAGCTCAGCTGTTCCTGTCTGCAGCCCTGCCTCCTGGATGGACCCTGGACCTGCATCCCAGCACTCTTTTGCTTGTGGCTTCCCCCTCCGCACTCATTCCTTCGCCCTGTCTGGGGCTGCTGGTGGACCCTGTAAGCAATGCTGGGCTCTATGTGTCTGGATCCTGTGCTGCCGGGGTGCCCACTCATCTTCCTTCATGGAGGAGCAGTGCTCTTGCTGCCTCTGAGAATACTAAGCCAGTCTCTGCTCTGACTTTTTGATTAAATGACAGTTTTCTGATTTCTGCATATTTTGATCACTGTGATAGAAATGTGTATTTTGTCCTAAAATATATATATAAAACACATTTACAGTTTCTTTTATGCTTTTCACTGTATTCAAGATAAAAACACTCAGTATATTCTGTTATACGAGCTTTCATGTAATAAAGTTACACCTAGAGTGGCCTCTAGGGGCATATGCAAATCACCAAGACTTCTCAGACACTCATCAGCTGGGCCCATGTAATTTACCAACTATTTCTTCACAAGGTAACTGCCAGGGTCAACAGAGCATCTTCTGTCCTTCTGACATTGGAGCTGGAACTTGTCAAACATGTATGGGTTCAAAACCCACTTCTTAGAAACCCTGCTCTCTGCAGGTTCACTTTGTTTGGCTTCTTAGATGAAGAGGGATTGTATCCCCACATCAGCTTTACTACTGATAAGAATTTGTCACAAACTCATGACCTAACAGTTTGCTTCTGTTCTAATGAAAACGGAGGCACTAACTGCTAAAGACACCTCGATGAGTCCTTTCCTGAATAAGACTTACAAAGATTATAAAGACTTAAGTCTCCTTGAAAAGAACGATGTCATGCTTGGAAAAAAACCTTGCTACCACTCCCATATACAGCAGTGTATATGACATCAGCAATGCAACGTGCTGAAACTCTGAACAAATATTTCACATGGTATTTCACAATGCACTAAACCTCAACTGCATTCGTAAATAGTATTTATAGGAGGCCAGGCTTGCTTATACTGAAACTATGTTATCTTGAGAAATGCAGGACTAATGTTCACTCGTGACAGTTTCCTCATGAAAAGCCTGAAATGTTAAAATTTAGACTCTTCTGAATAATCCAAACTCAAATAAATCTCAACAAATATTTGTCTGCCAGCTTGGCAATAGTTAAATGGCACTGTGCTCTCAGCATGACACGGATCCTTGCCTTCTGTTTGTTGTGATACGCCAAGGTGAGAATTCACGAGTTAGGGCTCAATCACACTTCCACTGAAGGGAATGAAAGATAGATTTGGCCATCTATATCTATTTAGCCCCTCGCAGCTGCACACTGAGTAACTGCTTTTTGTTATTGCTGTCATCATACCACCTGTCTCTGGAAGGGTGAGCGCTGAGAAACGGGTAACAGACCAAGTGACACAAAACAAATGAGCAGGTGTAGTTTCGCCACTTTTTTTGTTTTAGCATTACGGCCCTTTTCCCTTTCCCTTCTCCACCGAGGCCCTGACCCCACACGGAGCCCGCTCACACCAGGCACTTCCTCCAGGGTTTTCACACCTGCGTTACACACCGGGGCCTGTACCTGCACATTTGGTGTCTTGGTCTTCGGACTAGTCGTTAAAAGCCTTCGCCATGTGGTGATGTCTATCTTCTACAAAAAAGGCCAGGTTATGTGCGTATTGACCCGCGTTGAGCCTGCAGCGCAGTGACCCCGAGGAAGGCCGGGCGGGACCCTCAGCGCAGGCCCCGTCCCCAGCCCAGAGGCACAACAGCCACCAGCGCCGCTCCCGCGCACCCACACGCAAACCTCGTGTTTAGAACAGGAAACCCGTTCCAGCGGCAGCAACAAAACCCACCCAC
>NW_009970726.1:11611073-11683653 GCF_000747805.2 Chaetura pelagica | reverse complement strand
GTCTGTGTCTGTCGGGTGCCCTCGGCCCCTCCCTGCTTTGCTTTAATATTGTTATTTTTACTGTGGGCCTTCGAAAATGGGAGCAGCTATGACTCAGGTTTAATAGCGGAGGAAGAAAAAAAAAATCGCTCCTGATGATGTGTTTTTTCTCTGGTCTCTGTATTGTTTTTTTTTCGGTTTTATTTTATTTTTTAATTTTTATTTTAAGCAGGCCACACACCCCCTCTCAGGCTTGTAGTGTAGTAAGAATTGTGGGAAGCGAGGAAATGTCTCCTTGGCTCATCCCCCCCTGCGAGCAATGCAGTTTGTTGTGGCTGGGAGCACCTCCCGAGCTGTTCGTCTCTAGGGCTGCCGGAGGGAAGGACTCGGAGACCTCTTGTCGTTGCTCTCCGAAGGGGAAGTCTCATCTGGGCCCTCTCCTCGGTGGTGGAGGGAAGGGGGCGGGGGAGGAACAGCTTTGCACAACTCGAGATCAGCGCAAATCGCTGGGAGAGGCTTCATCCACGTGAGTGAGGGTTGCCGGGTCACTGGTTTAGCTTTTCGCTGTCAAGTTTACGTTCAGTCAATTTGTCGAGCGCAGGGTGTGTAGCAGTTAATTGTCTGCTGTGCCAGACTATTGAATCTCCTTGTATTTATTGATGGAAAAGAAGCGAGGTGGTTTATTTAGACCTTACTGAGTGGACGGGGTAGTAAAATGTAACTGTAGTTACATTTTTTAACTTTTAATAAAAATAATCTACTAAACAGTATCTTAAGACGTTTCTGTTCACTCGACTACATGTGATGGGATTACATGAGCCAAAAATACTATAAATATTCTCCAGCTGAAGCAGGAATTAGTAGAACATGTCCTTGTCCTCAGCTGTACACTTTAGGTACTTCACAACTTTTGCACTGACTTGCTCATAGTGTTACTTGCAGAAGATTTCTTATGCAGAAGTGAACAGCTGTCAGAATACCTCTTTTCCACCTACTGATTTCTTCATGAAGATTTAGCAGAATTCTATGTATTCTAGTTGCATGGGAAAAAATTGTTAAGTGTTATACAGGTGTACATTTCTGATGGCAAATATTAAAATATACAGGATGTGGAACCCGAAATTGATGCATAACCTTCATTCTGTCCAATACAGAGGTTGAGTTTCACTGACAGATTGATACTGACTGGTCTACAGGTGTCATGGTTTTACATCTGTACTCTGAACTGCTGCATCAGTGCAAGTTAGTGGCAGCTTCAGACGTCATGGTTGTGTGGATATTGAAGAATGCCCTTGAAATAGCAGCTTATTTTCAGAAGCTGTGTCCAGTATTAATCAAAGAATTTACTTAAACAGTACTAAGAATTACTTCTAAAAATGCACTTTACCTGAACTTTTATGTATGCATACTGTGGTAGAGATTGGTATGGCAAGTGTTTATGTGGGTTCCATGAGCTTCTCCTTGTCTCATGTCACAGGCTCCTTGTGATGTTTCTCATACCTGTAGGCTTCAGAATGATAGAAGGCTGCATTGTAAAATGTTTCCTTTCAGCTTTTAGTGCACATGGAATTAAAAAAAAGTTGCTCTTTGACAAACCATCTTGCTCTTCCAAATGTGTATAATTTTAGAAAGACAGTGTGTAAGTTACAACTCTGCACCTCTAACCAGCTCTGTTAGCTGGATGTTTAGTACTGCCTGTTCTGATTCCTTCCATGGAACAAAGCACAACTTAGAAAGAGTGGTAGAATCTTTATGCAGGCTGCTTAGTGCTGAGAATAACTCTTGATCCTTTTGGGGGAAGTTTGCCCAATGCTGTTGAACCTGTATAACTACATTAGCAAAACCCTCACTGTAGAGAAGTGGTATTAGAGAGGCCAGCAGAGAATCTTCCTGATGTGGATACAGTTACACCAAAATAAATGATCATGAAAACTGTCTATGATTTTGCTAATGTAACTGCTGTGTTGATCATGGAGCAGGTGTTGATGTCATGTCTGACATGGCCACGTGTGTCTGTAGTGTTTCCTTAGGCCTCTTGATGGGTCCTCTCAGTGCAGGTACAATGACAGAAATATAGCTGGTGACTTGTGGCATTGTGGCACTAAGGCAGTGAATCTAGTATGCTCTTATGGTGGTTTTGAATGATAAAAGCAGAGATCTTCAGGTTTGTTTTTACGCTGTTTGCATCTTATGTTCATGTGTGTTATGGTGGTCTGAATTACACATGCTTTAGAGGCACTTCAGTCCAATAAAAAGTTTTGCCAAAAAGGTAGTAACTTATTTTTGTTAAAATCCTGAGTCACAAACTTAGTGTTCTCAAAATGACTATCCTTGGTGACTGATTCTTTCAGAACATTATGGAACATTTTAATATTGCATTGTACATAAGTGTAAAAGTATAGGTGGTATTGTCAGTGTTCAGACTTTATATATCTACTTTCAAAAAATCTGCTGATTAATTTGGACTATTTGCATTAGTTGTATATTTGTTTGAGGGTACAGATGCTGTGTTTTATTTACAATATGGTAAGTTAATTTTTGTGGTTTTAAAATTATTTTTATTTTTAGGGGTGCTTATTGTCACCTTTAAAACATGAGTCCCTGCTTTATGAGGTTCTTCAAAAGTTGTTTTCAGATTTCAGTTGATTTTCAGATTTGCCAGTATAACTGGCAAAACATACTTTTTAATTCGGAGGTCAAATAGCATTAAAAAATGAATACTGTTACTGGAGTTCAGTGCAGGTACATCTTGAATTACTAATGGACTCTGTGTACAGGACAGTAATTGTTACCCAAAAAGCTGCAGAATTTCTCTGTAGCATCTGAAGAGTTGGTTTGGGGTGCAGTTCAAATCAAGCTAGGCCAACCTAACAGTGCAGTAGAATGAAACAGGTGGTTCTTCAACTGGGTGGTACCCACCTTACCCTTTGTGTCCTGTGTAGTGAGCATATTTCTTCAGGATGGAGTGTCACCGTGCCTTCTGGTGATATCTGGCAGGTTTCACTAATTTTATTTTGAAGTTGGACTCGTATTTGGCATAGTGCACGATCTGTTTAACCACATCAGCTTGATTTAGTAAGATCAGGCTCAGCGTTCCTTTATGTATTTTACCAGTGTTAAGAAAAATACAAGGTACCAGCCATGCAGGGGGATCCCTATTCTTGTACTGAGGTGTGCAAGGGGCTTTGTAGCTCCATGTTGTTCTCTGAGATTATAAAATGTATTAATGACATCTTGTAAGTCTTTAACAGGAAAAATGGTTAAAAGAGTAATATTAAGTCAGATTTACAGTAGTGCTTGAGATATCTAAACCAGGCTTTTATAAATCCCAAGACTATTAAAAATTCAATAGTTTAAACATATAATACAATATAGATTTTTTTTTTTTTAAATATCTTCCTTTTAAGGAATTTGTAATACACGAGTTAGCACTGTGGCGAAAATGAAAGTGAAACCAGTTTCACTGAGTTTTGTTTTGTTTCTGTGGAAGACATGGAAAATGACTAATGAAAACATCATGATGACTGCATCTGTATTTTGAAAAGCTGCTTTGATTTATTTTAATGTGGATGTTCTTAATAATAAAAAATCTTCAATTTAAAAAGTTTGCTTATATTTTATTTCATTAGAATGGATGTTCCTTTTTAGATTAATAGCGTAACATTAAGCATTAAATTCCTTTATAGTTTTCAGCCCTCAGTTGAAGTGTAGAGAGGTAGGACTTCAGAAGCACCTTTTTACTCTTTGTTGTCTGTATTTTACTCATTAAGTAACTTCTTGTGGAATGAGCAGTAGGCTGCAAAATGGCCAGTGTGTGGAAAGATCTGCACAGTCTGGGACTCCTTTTGGTGATAGATGTCTGTAGGATTTAAGCAATGATGGTGCAGATTTAAAAATTGGTTTTGTTTCATTCTTACTGATTTATTGAGGAAAGCTGTTAATGTTCAGGAAGGAAGAATTACTGTTGTATTGTATCTTATTTGAACCTACACCAGATCACAATGGAAATGAAATTATGCTAGGGAATTGTAGTACAGGATTTCTGGATTACAATTACAAATTTACAATTTATTTTTGAATGGTGCAAAAGCATTGCACTGCTTTGCTGTGGGACCTTTGTCCCAAAAAGCACATGGCATAGATTCTTACACAAATACATGCTTCATTCTAGGTCAGAACTGTGTTTTGTCCAGCACACTGGAATGTCAAAGGCTAAGTCTTGAAATACTCTTTGAATTTCAGATCTGTGGTGTGGAAATACGATGAGACCACCATCTTGTAAAATAATGACTGTGATTAGGAAATGATACACTTAATGCATACTAGATTCTTTTGGATTTTTTTCCCTCTTGGTGACATTTTAAAATTCTCCTCTTTTGGAAGGAAACTATGAGTGATGGAGTTGCAGTTAGCTGACAGCAGTAATTACGCAGTTATTTTCAGTTATGAGCTGTTTTCTCAAACTCAAACCCAAAATTTCTCCTTTTGTAGTTGTTTTTTTCTTGCTTGTTTCTGAAAAAATGAAGTCACTCAAGTGCAGTGTTGTGTACAACATACATATTTGGCCTCTAGAGTCTGCAGTCAAGTCCTGGTTCCACTGTGTATGGCTTTGTTGCTACTGGGATAAAAATGGTTCCAGATACTTTCTACATCCTACAGTAAAATTCAAGCTAAAATGCTGTGTTGTTTTCTAGCAAGCACAATGACAGTGGTTTCAGTGAGGCCAGGCTTTCCCTTGCCTCTTACTGGGCATATATTTAAGTACTTTTAAACACCTTATTCTGGAAGGTGGTCTTCTCTGTGTATAAACTTAATCATGATGTAAATAATCAAAGTTACAAAGAGTCACCAACTCTTTTAAAACAGAATTATTCAAGCTGCTTTAAAGTAAGATTGTTCAAGCTTCTGAATGTTTCGCTCAGGCTGGCTGACCTCCGTGTGCAAGAGATTTTTAAGTTGTCAAGGTTCAGTTAAAGACATTGTGAATTTCTTTTAATATTCAGAAAAGCTAATTGAAGTGGATAATTATGTAATCTAAAATAATGTTGGGAATCAAAAACATAGAGAACTACTTTGGAGAGGACATCTCTCAAGTGTTCACATTGTTCTCTACAAATAGATGCTAAAAATCTTCCATTTATTTGTTGGATTTATTAAATAATTGTGTTGAAAGTAATTTTATTCTATAAATTGCTTAGGTCACTTCATTTGCTTTGGGGGTTCTTATTGATGTTTAGGTGGTTCAAGCTAAATTCAAAAATCATGTTCCTCGTTTTAAGGAAAGAAAAAAGATGCAACTTCCTGGGTTTTGTAGATGAAAACCATACAAGGTTTTATAATTGTCCCCAAAAGTTAGAAGATCAAGTGCTTATTTTTTTTTTAAGAAAATGTGTTAAAAGCCATGCTTTCTGCTTTGCATGATCTATTGTAGTGTTAAAGACAATAGCAGTCTCATCTGAAAAAGCAAAATAAAGCTGTGATTAGTAAATAAATCTCAAACATTTATTATTATAATTTTTGTGTGTGTGAATGTTATTTAAAAAAAAAAGTCCTCACTGTTCAGACAATACCTGAAACTAATTCCTCAGTCTCACCTTTGCATCTACCATATTTAGGTTTTAAATTTATTTGTGTGGGGCTAAGATGGCTTGATTAATGTGACTGTCTGGGAGTGTTCAATTTCAGATTTTAAAGGAGTTAACAAATACTAGGATTTAAAAAAATAATTGTGTATACCTTTTTTTTTTTCCCCCTAAATCTGAATTTTGAGCCAAGAAGGCTGAAAGTTTATTACCACTCTCAGTTCAAAGTTTTAAAATGCAGGACAAAAATAGTTGTAATCCATGTGTTCCTTTATGTTATTCAGTCCTTGGTTAGGAGTTGTGTGAACATACCTTTGGAACAAAATAGTGTATTTCAGCAAAATGAGGACAAGAAAGCAGTTCTGATTTATTTTTTTGTTCATTATGCGTTTGACTGGAGTTTTTGAAGCATTGACATTGTTATAGTGCCTGATGGGGCTGCTGTCGTCAGCCTGTCTGTTCAGAAGTGGTGTGGCTTTGAACTTTGCCGTGATGAATAATACGGTATATAGCAGTTTTATCATGATGAATAAATTAACATTTCAAATATTGCTTAACGTTTCTTTGATGGTAATCACAAGCTTTCCTTTCTGCATACTGTTCTCCACCTGCTTTGCTGTTTTCACCTCTTTCCCCTTCTCTCTAGTCATCATCTGTGTCACATTGCGTTTTGCTGCCACATACTTTTTCTTTGCTTTCTTATTTCTGTGTGTCATCCCTCACATATTTGGTGAAGAAATTTTCTCTCAAGTGGGACTTTCGTGGTCCCATAAATTGTATGCTAAAGCCTGAAGTTGGTTGTCTTTACCAGTGTCTTCTGTTGGAGGAAGGAGCATACAGGAAAGGGACTGCTAATAAAGCACTAAATGTTGCATGGAACATACAGTGTGCTCCTCCTTCTGCACTTTGGAGTTCAAGCTCCTGAAGAAAGATTACACTGCAGAAGGTATTGGGAGTTTGACTCACTAAATGGCTTTTCACTCTTTCTGAGTTAGGATAGAAGGAATCAAGACAAGCTAGTGCTTCATTCCCTGTAAAATGTCTGCCTGCCTGCCTTGCTAGGTAGTCTTGATACCCGACATCTGCCTGTCTGGCAGGTGAACAGAGAAGATAGCATGACCATCACAAGAGTGAGGCGAGGAAGATGGGAAGTAGGAATGAGCCAGGTATGATCATTGGCAGTTGCTGCCAGGTGTCCTCACACAGTGTGAGTAGCTCTGGGTGCAGGTGGCAGGCAGAGGTGGTGAACGCGGCGGCTGCAGGAGTGTTGTCACTCACAACCAGCCACTGAGCAAGCTCTTTCCCACTGTTACGTTTATTAAGAGGCAGGGAGGATTTCAGAAATGACTGTGCAATTAGTTGGCTTTAAGAAATTATTTTTTAGAATACCCTTTGTTACCAAAGAAGATAATTTCATAGTTATTTTTCTCTCTTTCCTACAGCAGGTTTTTCTATTACGTATTTACTCATACTTTTTTCATTTCTGAAAAAATTCAGTGTGTTCTAGTTGGGATGAATTACTCTGAACGAGATATATTTTTATTACATTCAATTTAGATATTTTCTTTAGTCATAATTATGATTCCATTAATTTGTGTTTCTGATCTATGTGTGTTTTGTGAACAACAGCATTTTGAGCTGTAATAATTTTTTTAAAGGTGAGATGTACTTACCTGAAAATTTTATTCATTCTCATAAGACAGTTCTGTACTGTATTTAATTTATACTTTAACAAGTTGGTGTTTTTTTTCAGTACAGATACTCAAAGCACGTGTGTGACATTGACTAAAAACTTAATGCTGTATTATTTTCTAAAAAAACCCCTGATTTGAAAGCGTATTTTTACAAAGACTCACTTCCCGATCAGTGCAAAGCTGGTGATACACTAAGTGATACACTACCCTCTTAGATCTCCCCTCCTTCAGATACTTAAAATTATTTGCTTCTGATAAACCCTTTTGCTGTTAATTTTCATTAATCTGCTAACTGGTGCATTTACTGTGCTTGTGCTTTTTTCTTTGTACCATTCCCTTAACCACTCACATGTAGCAATTTGTCTTCCATTTTCTGTGTGGTTTTTCTGCTTTCAATCTGCTCTGAACTGTGGCGACAATTCAGTAACGTTACTTCTAAGCAGAAATGCCCTCTACAAGATGCTGCCTGCAGAATGAAGCTCTCCAACCATGTGATCACTTCTAAATAGGAACATTTTGCTGACTTTCACTCTTTAGAATAAAAAAAATTAGTAATCTATTTTAAAAACTCCTGAAACTTTAATCCATCTGTTGGCGATTTCTTGGTTTAGTACATTAATTTTTATTTTTTGTGTGTGTGAGGTCAGAGTCTCTTGCCTCACTTTACCAAGCAGACCTGGAGCGTTTCCATTGCTTGAGTGGGGATACATCATCTTATGTATGGATTTTGTTTTGATTTGTTTATACTGTGTTTAACACATAGAAAAAACCTGTCTTTAGAGGGCAACAGCTGTAGTTAGTGGTGTCTTTGGCCACAAATACTGTCTTTAGAGGAAAAGATGGTTAACCTTCTTGTGGGATTCTTTTACTTTATGCTTGCTCCAGTAAATGATCTGAAATACAAACCAAATTTTAAATTCATTTTTTTTCTGGCTATTTTTTTCTTTTTTCTTTCTCTATTGGTGGTCTGCATTGAAGCATTTTCTAAAGAAACAAGGGGAATAGTGACCTCTGTATCATCAATAAAGAAATGCAAGAGAGTTTTTGTATCTGCATATAGAATTAAAAAATATTCTACCACAACTGTTTTAGGTGTGGTTAAATATTTTATAAACATTTGTTTGCCAACTTCAAATTTATTTTTTGTATTCAAATACATTTTCAGCTTAGGTGTGCTGTATTTCTTAACTGCTTCAGACTAATAAGGGCATAGGGAGAAAATGCAAGTAGTTACATTTGTTGTAAATGCAAAAAAAGAATAATAGTTCCTTAAATCGGTTACCTGCCTTAGACTGGATTTGGGAAGCTGTGAGGGTACTTTAACTCATACTGTCTGCAGTGGGAGCTGAATTCTCTGCATCAAAAAGGAATTATTTTGTATTTCCTTGGAAATTACACAGAATCATCCAGTAAATAAAGCTTTGTTTATATTTTGTAATCTATCATTTAAGATTGTGGTTTAACAGCTAATGTACTAGTGTTCTATTGTAATGGTATTTTGCTTTAGAGGCCTCCTGAATACTTGAGTATTCTTTACTTTTTCTCTATTGGAGAGATCACTGTCCTGAATGTTTCAATTTGTAGCCTTAATGTGGGTGAAGAGTTCAAAATTTAAAAGGAAAAAATTCCTACTATTCATGTTATGTAGGTCCGTTTTGACATCTTTTATGGACAAACTTTGAGGAAAAGGATAAGTAAATATAAGAGCTTAATGCTTTTTTGCAAGTTAGACAAAAGCATGGGGCTTTGGAACTGCACGTGGTGACTTTGAACGTGCCACAACTCGCTGTTCGCACCTGGGCCAATGACTTACCTATGCAAAGAAAACACTCATTAAATATTTGGTACTACCTGGTAGGATTGGGACCCTAGTCTGTTTCAGCTCCTCCAGTTGTAAATGGATGACGTTTGCCTAGGTGATTGGGATGCTGAGAGCACAAACCTGTATGGGGATCAAGTACGCTGCTCCTGTTTGCCTGTCCCTTTTCTTTTTACCTAGCTTCACTCGGCTTTGGAGCAGGCTGTGTTGAGTGCATTTGTAACAGCGGAAAATGATGAACAATTACTTTTCTTTGGTGTTTTATGGATTACATGTTATGAATAATCCCTAAAGTTAAGTCTAGATTAAATATCATGAACACATTTGCATGATGTGTTTGAATGAAAACGCAATTATATCTTTATTTGTGCTTTATAGGAAGAAAAGGCTTCTCTCCTGCATCGTACTCAGGAAGAAAGGAGAAAACGAGAGGTAAAGTAGACTGTGAGCATTTGCATGCCCACTGGATTTTTCATTGATGTAGTAACATTTACAGTCCAAAGTACTTTATTCTACTCAATTTGTACTTTGTTCAGGAATGTTTTGTTTCAGTTTGCAAGTCTTGCTCTATACCCAGGAAAGTTGTGGATGCCTCATCCCTGGAAGTGTTCAACTTGGATGGGGCTTGGAGCAACCTGGTCTAGTGGGAGGTGTCCCTGCCCATGCAGAGGGTTGGAACTAGATGATCTTGGTTCTTTCCAACCCAAACCATTCTATGATTCTATACTAGAAGTGACGAACTGTTTGGTTCTAAGATGCTTCCCAGGAGTGATTGTCATCTGAAAAGAGCAGTTAAGTGAGCATTGGTTGCAAAGGGAATTTTTCAATTTATATTGGTGCTCCTTTGATCTAGTAGTTTTTGAGAAAAGACAGGTATTTGAATAGTAAACTGCATTTATTGCCTTGTCCACAATTTGTTACAGTGGTTCGGTCTTAGCAAGCTGTTTCCTTCTGGTTCTTCTATAGTTTCTTGGATGACCTTCAGCAGTTCACTTCCCCAGTGTGTGCCTCAGTTATGTGGAGGCAGACACAGAGCAGTGATACTTGAATGTATCCTAAAGTGCTTTGAAATACCTGATAATTGAGGAGCAATGAGAAGTAGTTGTGAGGCTGATGTGTGAGCATTAGGAAATGATAACACTAGTTTGAGAGGGAAGCTTACTGCCATGGATAATTCAGTCTGGAATCATGCGAAGGAGGAATAGTTACTGAAAGGAAAAAAAGACTAGTTTTAAAACATTAATACACATGGAAAGATGAAAACAAATTTAGGGTGATTATGTTAATTCTATATTTTTTTTCCCCACTGAAACTGTTTTGGTCTTAAAAATATTTTAAAAGTTTAACCGTGTAGTTTTCATGCTGATCAAGAATACAGAGCTCTTTGCCCCTTGAAGATACGTTTGACCCTTGCTGGACTAAATACTGGTTCTGCAGTGGCTTCTCTCGTTCTGAGGACAGTTACTGCTGTCTTTTTTCTCCAGCGTGGGTGCGTAATTATGGACCAATTTTAAGTATCAAGTTATTGGGATTTCACCATTTAGTTCAGACTGCTGTGTTATGGATCAAATTTATGATCAGTGAATCCTTATCAGCATATGCAATAAAGAGTCCTTATCAAGATATGCAGATAGGCTTTCTTATGCTTCACAAACTTTTTGCCATATGTGACAATAACTCGTTCACTTGTTTAATACTGTCTGCTGCAAAGCTGGTGCAGAGTAATACATTCATATCTATAAATGTACACACATACATACAATGATTTTCTGTGGCATATATTGGATTCTTACAAAATGAAAGACTCCTTTGAGAATAAAATCAGTTATGGCTTTTAAAAAACTGCCTATAGCAGAATCTTAGCAGTGACCTCAGACTTAAAACCTTTGCAATTACGGGTCGCTAATTGACAATTATGTATTCTAGGATAAAACCTGTATCTAGAGATAAGGAGAACATATCTACTTTTTAGTCAAGTGTTACATTATGATTATGAAGAGACAGTGCCTCTTTATAATTGAAACTGTCTCCTGCTTGCCCCCATACTTTGCACTTTCACTGTTAGATGCTTTGGAGAGAAATATACCCTTTGGCCTATCAAAGTTTTGATTTTGGTCCACATTCTAGAAGTAATTAAGAGTCTTTCAAGTATATGCTTATTCTGAGAAATCGCTTCAAGAATGGTGGTTTCCAAGAAAAAGAAAATAGGCATTGAATAGCAAATTCATCTGGTGTTTCTCTGGTCAGTTCAGGTTAAGTTCTTAAGTCTTAAACTAGAAATCAAGTTTTTGTGATTTTTTTTTTTTTAAAGTTTGTGTGAGCAAATGTATTTTAATTACATTTATAAAAACATTTTAGTGTTCTGTTTTGCTTGGTGGCCCTCAGAATTATGGGCTTATTATAGTTCAAGGATTGAAGCTAAAATTTCTCAAAGCAGGCTTCTCTAAATTTTACTCTTAGACTTCTACTTTCCATTCCTCAAGCACTGCTTTGTGGCTCTAGGCTCATAAGCAACCATTTTATTTACTTCCCTCTTTCATTCCCTGAGGAACTGCACAGACATTAGAAAGCAAATTACAGTAGCCACTTGTGATGTTGGTTATTAATTCAAATAAGTAAAATTTTGAGGGAAAATCACTTAAAGAGAACACTGAGACACATAGAATAAAAACTGCTTACATAACACAGGAGCAGCAAGAATTAGAGAAAAATATGTTCCAGGTAGTCAACAGCCCATCCTTCAGACGTAAACCAGCAACCAGATAGAAAAATAGATGGAAAAGACTTCCCCACAACTTATCTTGGTTGTAGCCTTGAGCACTAGGTAAAAAACACTGACTATGGACTCGCTGTATTAGTGTCTCATCAGTGTATTTATGTCCTATTAGCTTACTGAAATACTCATAGGCTAGAGGGGACTCCTTTTTTTAACAGAAAGCACCCTACTCTTTGAGCATGCGTAGTACAATTTTTAACACTGTCACTTCAAATGGAAGTGAAGAACTAGTTAACCAATCGTGTATAAGAGTGGTAGAATATAATTAGAGATGAAGTAATTTTACATGTTTCTGTGTATAAGAGTAGCACTTACATTTTGGGAAGCTGAGCTAGCTTTCTGAATACAACCTAGCAGCCTTTTCTGTGCAGAACTGGATATTAAATCAAATACCTTGAGTCTGTGTGTGGTTTGGCTTACTGCATTGCATACTGGGTGACAGACCCTGCTTTGGGGACAATGCTTCCCTTAAATATTTATAGTCATGGGACATTCTGGGGATGCTGTCAGGGGACTCAGACTGCTCTTTCTGTAGTACCTGAAAGAAGCTGGCTTGCAGTTTCGCAGAAACAGGCATTGTAAAGGGATGCTTTTAACTGCTGTTTCTAGCTACTGAGGAAGATATCATAAAATGACTCACTTCTCTATGCCTGGTTTGAAGGAGAGAGCGGGAAATTTTATAAATTTCCATATTGTATTCCTGGGCTTAAATTATTAGTCCTCATTTCCTTTTTGACAGCAGTATTGTCTGCCAATTGTCTGATTTTTTGTTTGTTTCCTGCCCCTCTCCCCATCTAAACTGCATCAGCCCCATAATACTATTACATCATTTGAACGGAAAAAAATAAGCAAGTATTCAGTGTTAGCTGATCTAAGCAGATAAAGGAATGGTGTAATTGAATTTGATGAATTCTTCCTAATTTTAGTTTTAATGTTAATTGGTTAATGTTCATTAATTTAGAATTAATGTTAATTACTTTGTCTAATAAAATACAAGTGTGTTTGACTTCTTTAGTATTAAGTATTTACTGAGTGTTAAAAATGCTTTTGCAATATCTTAGTGGTAAATTTCTACTTAAAAAAAATGAAAAATGTTCTCACTGATTAATGTATATTGGATAAAAACCTTTGAACATTTCATTTTACTAGTTATTACTGCTTAATTTTAATTAAAAAATCCTTTTGAATGCAAATATATTTGATAACATTGTAGAAATTAGAGTCAGTTCCACAAGATTTATTTACATTTTCTTTTTTTGTTTTACAGGAAGAAAGACGGAGGCTTAAAAATGCAATAATAATCCAGTCGTTTGTAAGAGGGTACAGAGACAGAAAACATCAAGTAAGTACTTTATTATTTATTTGCAAAGTTGCAAAATGGTTTTGATGAAAATTACTTTCTAGTAATAAGTAATTCCACTGAAGAATCTTCATGTTTTTGAGTTTTGTGTGTGCCCACAAAGTACAAATTCCCTCTGGGGATTTTCATATGAACTTCAATATTTTAGTAGGTGGACATTTGTTGTGCAAGCATGTACGTGACAGTGGCCTTCAGTGGGATTACATACTTGTTGTTTTAAGGTGACAAAGCATATGAGAGCAGGAAGGTATTAGCAGCTTTCATACACCAGTGGAACTTCTTTCCCCTAGTATGTCTGAGGTGGTAGTTTGAGTCAGAAAGATGTTCTTTCTAAGCTGCTGATGGGTACCTTATTCTAAGAAAGCGTTGTGTCTGTTTAAATTCACTAGAATTTATTGATCAAACTAGATGAAAATGTGTTATGTGATACTCTTTGCTTGAAAAACAACAAATTTGTTTCAATGTGTACTTTCTGAATTACAGAATGCAGGAACGGCCCTAACTATGATATAGTGTGTGTGTTTTGATAAGAATATGTGTCATACCCAATTTATTATTTTGCTGCCACTCAATGAACCTGAAAGAAAGTTTTTAAAGTTTTGCATCTCCATGTTAAATTACGACCTTTACTGATATATTGGTGCATGTCTTATTTTTAAGTACTCTATCCAAAGAAGTGAATTTGATCGCTGTGCGAATTTGGCCCAATCTGGAGGAACGTTTTCCACTGCTAATGGAGCTAATTTAACTCTTTTAGTTCGTCAGTTACTCTTTTTCTATAGACAGAATGAGGATTCTAAGCGTTTGGTGAGTACTCTTGCATGCATTTTTAAAATACTCTTTCAGTTAAAAAATTCTGAAGGGGATACAAACAAGGCTTTGACCAGTTCAGTAAATTAATTTAAGAGTTCTGGCTTTTGCTGGCATGCACTTTGCTGTTTTTTGTTTAGACAGACTAACTTAAAATAAATGCATGTATGTGTGCATACAAAATATGGGAAATGAAGCCTTAAAAATTTGGTGTGTATTATTCACAGTAATTTATTGCAAATAATATACTTGTATTTTAATTTAATTTTTAAACAATATACATATAATAATATGGAATAAACTTAACCCTCTGGTTATTCCTGGGGCGTTCGGGTTTTTTTTTGGTTTTTTTTTCCCCTCGCTGGTCAATAATACTGGCATATCAATTGCAAAGTCACTCCAAACTTTAAAGTGTTCAAGTAAGTATGATTCATAATATTAATGATGGATTAATAATGGATGTTACAGAATTATGGCTATTTAAAAACAAACAAAAAATAGATAAATTTGATGCAAGAGTAAAGTTATTTGTGAGTGTAATTCAATCTTAATTTGAAAATTTAGTACCAGAAGTTATGTAGTTTACATTGTGTAAACGTTTTCTTTTCTTAGCTGAACATGATTGTGTTTGGTAAGTCCTTCAAAGGTATCCAAAACAGGATTGAAATATTTTCTGCAATACAGATGGTAATAAGATAACTTCTTCTAAACAATAAACCTATGCATATCTTTTTCTAGGTATGGTTGTGTCAGAATTTAATTAAACAGAGTTCTCAGTTTGTTAAGCAATTGGATGGTCCAGACAGACTTACTTGCTTATTCCAAATAAAAAGACTGTTGGGGCTGTGTTGCAGGTAAACTCTTTTTTTCTATATGCTATTGTCTAAAAACTATTGTCTAAAATTCTGTTAGACACTTTTTTGTTTCTTTTTGCAACAAGTGAAATATTAAATGTAAATTTATCTTTCAGAGAGGACTCTCTACATTAAATATATATGTAGGCCATGATAGATGATACTTGTTTCTATGTAAGAACAGTGGAATTGCCTTTCAAGTTCAACATGTGTTTAAAGAAATGCCACACCTAAGAATATGTTTATGTATGTTCTTAACTGTTTGCATATGGCAATGTCATTAGCAGTATTTGTGGAAACTATAAGGTTTTCTTGGGAACTGCTAGTAATTAGAAGATACTGTCCAAGTTAGACTGATGTTCCAAGGATGTTCCAAGGAGAGTGCTATATTCATAGAAACCCTAAAATCAGGAATTATTATTATAAAGGTGCCAACAAAAAAATATGTAGCTAAAATACTGAGAACACTTGGAAACCAAGTAGAAATAAATTATTGTGAGATTAATGTAAATTAAGAAGTGGCAAGATAAGATAAATATCATGTTAAATAATTTTGATTTCATTTTATTTACAGGCTATTGCAAAATTGCAATGACGACAGTCTGAATGTTGCACTTCCTATGAGAATGCTTGAGGTATTTTCATCTGAGAATACATATTTGCCAGTTTTACAAGATGTCAGCTATGTGACATCATTAATTGAACAAATTTTGCACTACATGATTCAAAAAGGTGAGTACTATGCCAGGTGTAAGCTTCAGTTGTTTTGAAGTTGGGTGTTGCTTTGCACTACAGTTCTCAATAGCTGCTGATGTTCATTATTATTGTAAATTGGCATTATCTTTTCGTCCTGCTAACACTAGAGAGACCTTAGCAAAGAGATGGTGACCTAGCTTTTATTTCCCTCGTACTGTCTTCAGCAAAACTGTTTGCTCAACTGCAATCACTTACACCTGTGTAAATATACTGTGCAAATACACTGAAAGTTAATGAATTGTGTAGTTATCAACAAAATTATGTTTTGTTTTGAAGAACCTTTATTACTCTGGGAATGCACCAAAAAAAGAATTTGGCTTTCTGATACTGTAGCTTGAATTTGCAAGATTTGTGGATGGAGGAAAAAAACAAAACCATTATGAAACAGACTTGGATCTAGCCTCCTTGATGTAAAATGTAAAAAGAGCACCTTCCAATTTGTTAGTTAATTGTTGGAATAATTCTGTGTTTTAAAGTACATTCAGTGGACCAGACTATTCTATGCTGTTACTAAGGGTTTAATTTTAGCTGCAATATGTTGAAGTCACTATGAGGAAAAAAAAAGGCTCTTATTGTAGCAGATTTATTTTAATTGCCAAGGCATAACTAAAGCTATAGAAATACTTGTTTGTCTCATTGCTTAATGTATAACTGTATCTTCCATACTGCATTCATATAGTTTAATATTCAGTCTTCACAACTGATACATAATTTATTAAGATGTTAGGTCATAAATTCTAGTAAAAAAATTCAGCTTCCTGATCACAGTCCAACCAAAAATAAGCAGTTGTGTGCAACTACAGATATTCTGTCTCTGAGTAATTTATGATGGTTAAGTTGTAAAGACTTTACATCAGCTTTATTATTACATGTTTTTTGCGTGTAATTTGTCTTCACATGCATCTTGTTAGCAGTGCTAGGTTATCCCTTTATGGTGACTTCCACTTATATGTGGAACTCTCTCAGTTAAGTAGTCCCCAGCAAAGGGTCTTGGACTTCTCAGTATTGCAACACTATTGATGAATTTGCAGTGTTTCCCACACCAGTGGAACTTCAGCCTTAGTTTAGGAGTTCATCGAGCAAGAGGAAGTTGAAGAAGAATGAAATCAGATTATTCCATTTGTACTTCAGAGAGACAAAAGCAGATTACCCTCTACACGTCTCTATGGGTTGGGTGGTAATGCATTTTACTACTGAGAGATCCCTCTTTTGGGAACAGTAATTGAATTCTTTAGCTTTCTAAACCAAGGTGTTTATAGAATTGAGACATTCTGACAATGGGACTTCTAATTGTATGACACAGTCATGTTTTGAAGTAGAGAGGGAAATCCAGAATTTCTGAAAGCATGGAAGGACAACTGTCAAAAACAGGAGAAGGGACTATCTTCTTTGTAGTTTAAAAAAAACCAACTCACTTCATCAACATGAGTGGTGTATTTTTGAAAATCAGACTGACTTTGAATGCAGTTATCTATCTCATTTTATAAAGCGTTTTTTATAAAGAGGTTGCTGATATATTCTGGTAGTTATGTGAATGTGACTTAAACTATTGAAAAATGTCTTCCTAAGTAGGTGAGGGTGACAGAGCATTGGGACAGGCTGTCTGGGGAGGTTGTGGAGTCCCCTTCTCTGGAGATACTCAAGATCCTCCTGGATGCAGTCCTGAGTAATGTGCTCTGAGGGATCCTGCTTTAGCAGGGGAGTTGAACTGGATGATCTCTGGAGGTCCCATCCAACTCTGACAGTTCCTTGATATTGTGAATTAAATAAAGCTTCATGCAATGAATTGTAAAGATTTTTTTTCAAATTAAAAATGTTAGGTGTGTAAGTTGTTTAATGAGGAAAAGAAGAAAAGTAATACTGTATTTAAAAAGATTATATTTCTTTTTTACAGGCTACTACAAATCGCTTTATTTGTTAATTAACAATAAGCTTCCCTCGAGTATTGAGTATTCTGATGTTTCTCGAGTCCCTATTGCAAAAATACTTCTGGAGAATGTTCTGAAACCATTGCACTTTACGTATAGCTCCTGTCCAGAAGGTGCAAGGTAAATAAAGATAATATTAACTATCTGTATACTTGTTATTGTCTGAAGTGTGCAGTTTGTTGTTGATGAATGTCCAGCTACAGTGCAGTTGGATTTATTTGCAGTAGTGAAGATTTTTTTGTAATTCTGTATGGACATGGATGAAACAGTGTAGTTTCAGGTATGTTTAAGAAAACGGCAATAAATTGCTGAAGACTGCAATAAACAGACCAGAGATGCAGCTAAGGGCTGAAAAACATTTAGAGTTAAAAAGAATTTTGTGTCAGAGGAGATGAGGTTTATGAAAAGAAATAACAAAGTCATAGCTTAGAAGAAGACAGAGGAATGTAGAAAGATGGAACAAAAAATCAAACTGTGGTTGTGTCACATGTGATAGTGCTTTTTGGGGAAAAATGGTGCTTTAAAAATTAATTTTAAGATGATAAACACGACATTTAACTTGATAGTAGTTTAATGTGAGTTCATGAAGAGTTTAAAGGATAGGATTACATTTGAGATAATCAGGAAAAGGATGTAGTGTAAGAAGTTAAATTTGCAGAAATCTGAGAAGTGTGGTTTATTAGCACAGGACTGATGAAGTGTGTCTTTGCAGTCTTCTTGGTGGATGTGCTTAAACTTGCAAATCTATTATTCCATGGATATAATTGTGGGAAATTTTGATTGTATTTTATATGAAGACAGTTTTTTCTTTGTTTCAGGCAGCAGATTTTTGCAGCCTTCACAGAGGAGTTTCTGGCAGCACCTTTTACAGATCAGATATTCCATTTCATCATTCCAGCGCTTGCTGATGTGCAGACTGTTTTCCCTTATGAACTCTTTCTGAATGCACTATTATTAGCAGAAAGTGGATGTTCAAGAAGAAGTGATCAAGCCCCATGGCTGTTTTACTTTGTATTAACAGTTGGCGAAACGTATTTGGGTGAGAAAGCTAAATGGCCACTTCATTGTTTTTTCATATTTGAGTTAATATGCATTTCCACAGTGTGGTTCAGTGCCAAGCAAAAAGAACAGAGTGTGCATACAAGTATTGGAGAGATATATTTTATTAACTATTCTTATACTTTTAAGTAAAAAAACCCCAATATTTAATTTGGGAAAACCTGACTTACTGTGTTCTGGTCAGGTGTTTCTGGTAAAAGACACTTTGTAGTACAGTGTCATCTGACTGATCTTTTATTTCAATGTCTGTGCTATAGGATCCCTTTCAGAGGAAGGACTTCTTGTGTATTTGAGGGTACTCCAGACTTTCCTGTCTCAGCTGCCTGTGTCTACTGCTGGTGCAAATTGTCAAGATGCAAACAGTGATTCTGAAGATGAAGATGAAGAGATCAGTAAAATGACAACTACACCAGTAAGCAGTACAGAATTTACTTGAATGAATTTGTATTATAGCAAAAGCAAATACAGGCAAAACCTGGATCACCGTAGGTCTAATATTTTTCTGGCTACATCTATAAGGGAGTATGTTTACTTCACTATAAGCAAATGGAATTGGTTCTTTATATTAGAAACAAAACAGAACAAAAAAAATCAAGAAACAAAACCCTTTCTGTAAGAGATCTTAAAGTGCCTTCTGAAGGACAGAGCTTCTGTTAAACAAAACAAGTTTAAGCTTCGCTGCTTTAAATTTGTGTTTTACAGAGACTGTATTACTTTCTGTATTACTAAGTCTGTGATGATGCTAAGATACTATGAAACATACTATGTTGGAAGATCACATTGGTGTTTTCTTTTTTTTTTTCCCCTCACAAAAGTATTACAAGTTCAGCTACAGTCTTTATCCTATAGAATTACCTCTGTATTTAAATACATCCACTACCTTGAAAGCCCTCAAAAAGAGAACACCTGCTTTCTATAATAATGTGTGGAGTCTGTAGTGTAAATAGAACATTTCACTATAGTTTAAACTTCCATCAGTAAAATGAATCCATGCAAACTTTTAACCTCCTAACACTTGGTTTGAGGCTTTGAACAACCACAGTTGGAGGGGCATAAATGCAGCAGTTTCTTCCTGGCCTTTATAAAACTCTCAAAAGACACTACCATTCAGTGGACTTCAGCAGAGTGCAGTCTTTCCTTGCGGAATATGTGAGGTTTCACCATATTTAGTGTTCACTTAAAAAAAAAAAAAGTCTCAGATGACCACCCCACACTGAGCTGGGAATTTTATATTTCTGTCTTGAGCATTCTAAGGCTATCTGGCATTTACTTACATGCTGAAAGCAAAAGTGTACTAGAGCTTCTAACAGGTGGTTTTCCTGTAATGCCTACTTACATTAAATGTGATTTCTGAAAGATGCAGCTTTTTTAAAGACTAGATACTAAGAGTAACCTCTTAAAAAGAGCCATGCTGTTGGTAATGTTTAGAGGTAATTAGGTAAAAACAGTATAAATTTCTGTTCAGAGGTAACTTACAGTAATTTCTAAATTAGGCAAAATCTGCTCTGAAGAGGCTTTAATGCAGAATAGTATTTATTGCGATACATTGTTTGTGTGTTTGTCCTATGAGTTTTTTGTGTATTCCATATTTTCCTGCATGCCTGTCCTACAAAAAACCCAATCAAATTTGTAATTGGTAACTTGTATCCTTCAATGGGCCAGACTGCTTTGCTCTGTTGGGGGCAAGATAAAGAGGAAATAAGGAAAAGTTAAGCTCCACTCCCTCATTTCTGTACCAAGAGAAAGCATTCTTTGTATACTTCTGATACTACTGAAAGGAGTATTAGTCACCCTGAAGTGTTTTTGTTGCTTGTTAACCTATGGGTTGAAAATACTGTTTGTGAAGGAACTTCCAGTAGATACCAATTTCTGGATTTCATGTCTTGTGCTGACTGATGTCAGTGTAGAAGAGAATTACTGCTTCTCTATTTCATGCCAGCAAATGATCTTGCCTTATTGCATCCAACTGTTACACAACGTGCTTACTTTAAAAGGAGTCTTTCCCACTAAGTGAAAAGATTTGTGCCACAAACCAACGGTTGTGACCTGAGGATTTCAGTTGCTTGTTGAGTCTGATACTTGTAAGAATGCTACTGCTATATACATATGTGCTTACACTTTTAAATTATTGCACAGGAAACTGTTATGTTCCAGTAAAATAAGGGTTTTTTAATTTTTATTTTAAAGGGATACTTGATCATTAAAAAAACTTAAATTTTTCTTTTATATGTTTGTAGGGTGATGGTAGAATATCGGTTCAGTACATAACTGAGGAGTGTCTAAAGAAATTGGATACAAAGCAGCAGACAAACACTCTACTGAATATGGTTTGGAGAGATTCAGCTAGTGAAGAGGTCTTTACCTTGATGGCATCAATCTGCCACACGCTGATGGTGCAGCACCGAATGATGGTGCCAAAAGTCAGGCAAGTACAAGTAATAGTGATGTTGAACTTGATAGCACTTCTAAAATTTGGTTTATTAGATAGACTTGTTAAAATATCCTTTGGGTTTTTTCCTGTTTTAGTTTCTGATTAGCTGAAATAAATAAGAATTTCAAAATTTCTATAATAATTGCCAACAAATTTAGGGGGGAATTAATTCTGTTTCATTTTTTGCTTCTTGTTCATTGTGCTCTCTTTGGAGTAATCACTGAATCCGAAAGTAAGTTCTTGGTTTGTTCAGTGAGTTGCAAGTGTGTTAGTATTCTATCACCACACTGAGGACTATGGAACAGGTAGTGTTTGTAATCAGAAAAAAAAAAAAAAATTCTTGAAAGGAGTTTTATCTTTCCACATGCTCAGAGGCAGTGTTAAGTGTCATTCTAGCACAAGTTTGTGGAGGTTGCTTTAAAAACTTTCAGTGATACGGATTCCACAGTCTAGCTTGCTGACTACTGAAACCAACTTCTTATCTTACCTCCTCTGATGTATAGCCAAAATATCTCTTGCTGCAAATTAAAATAATTCCTAACTATTGCAAACCACTATTGTTTGAGAAGGACTTATGCACCTGAGATGGAGATATAGGACTTGTTAATTTGTACAGCATTCTTTTACAAAGACTCCAAACCACAAATGTCAGTAACAATGGAGGAAGATTTTTTACCTTTTTATCATCAAACTAAGACCTCTCCCTAAGTATTAACACTGTTCTGGTGCAAGCAGTTTTAAATAAGAATGTAGTTGCTGGTAGTAAAGTAAGTATTTAGGGAATGTTGTAAACATAATCAATTCAAACTGCATTGTAAACAGTGATACAGAAAACTAATTAGGTGCTATCTTAGCCCAGTGGTGTTTATAGCTGTTAGAGGAAGTAAGATGTCAGTGAAACTGTGATTGCTCGATTAGGGTAATTAGTTCTTTGTAGAGTAATTGCATTAGAGCAGGATGTGAGACCTGAAGATCATAGCAGCAGTTGAATTAGTATGCCTGCTTTATTGTTGCAAACAGTACACTGCCTTGGATAGTAATTACTGAGTTTAAATGCATCACTGCTTTGACTTCAGGTTTTCTGGTGAGCTGTCTGGAACAGGGTGTTTAAAGAATAAAGAAGTCACACAGAACTTTAATTGTAAGAGTATGGCGTCTGTTTCCTCTGAGATACTGTACTGGGTCTTTGCAATTGTATGTGCTAACAGACTTGTTACACACTCGGTAAATTCAGGAGTTATGAGATCTCAGCATCTTGTCAGGGAAAGCAATTTACAAGTTTTAACTTTTGAATAGCTCCAAAATAGTTGAATTTACCAATTTAAATAAGTAGTAGAGATACTAAGATTTGTCATTAACACCAATGGAATTACTTTTATGGTCAAAATAAGGTTAATTCATACAGGTATTTGTTAATTAACATAGACCTATAATTCTGCCTTCCAAGTCAGTAATAATTGTTGGGTTTGCTGGGCATCATTGTGACAAGAGGTGTCAATCTTCTGTCCCATTCTCAGTGCATTTTAGACGTGGCCTAAGTTACCAAGCAGCTATTCTAAACTTTGGTTTTGGGTGTTTTTCAAAGGACATTTGATGTTGTTTTAAAGGTTATAAACATTGTGTCACTTCAGAAGACAAGTAAAATGTTTTTGTCATTATTTTCCACTTTTTAAAATTGCCTGATGATTTTTTAGGTGCCCAAATGATTTTGTCAAATTGAATGATGAAATGAATTTCCAAATTTAATTAGAAGGATGCTTCACTTGTTTTAAGTGAAATTTAAATTACTTTAAATATGTTCTTAGAGCTTAAAAATGCTCTTTTATTTTCTGTTTGGGAATATACTGGGTCAGATAGTTCAAAAGATAGAAAAGGGTCTTAAAAAAGCTTTGCTTATTTTCCAGCATTTACAACTGTAATAGAAAATATTGATAATGAAAAACTTAAAGGCTGCAAGTGTGCAAAGTGGGATGCTAAATAAGGAGAGTAATAACTGAAAATGACTTTTCAATAGCTGTAAAGAAAATAAAGGCTAAGAACACAGGCTTTGAAGAAAGGTAATAACAAATATTTCTGTATTGATTTAATAGTTTTGAGGCTTTTTTTCTTCTTGAAAAAAGAGGTAAGAAACTCATAGTATAGACTTACGTTGCTCCATTAAAGCTGAATACTTTTTCATCTTGTGGCTCCTCAGTAAATCTTTGATTTGACAGATGATGATATTATATGTTGTTAAGAACATAAGTGTCACTGCACTAGCTCTGTAGTTTATCTGATTTTGCAACAGAGACCAAGTGAGAACAGAACAAGATACCCAGAAGTATTATGTAATTTTGAACAGAAGAAGCAAGGCTCAAAAATTCCTTTCTGATTCTCTGCAGAGAGTGGTGGGATCCATAGGTGGATTACTGTAAAAACAGATTGTTTGGATTAGTTGTGAGGAACTTTGAGACATTCTGAATATGTTCTGGAAAGATACAGTCAAGTCCAATTAAAGAAAAAGGCCACAAGACTGGAAAAACTTACCTGTAGCTGGTGTTTAGTGAGCCAGGTGGCAGGTGTAGAGAAAAAAAACCCTGTTTGTAGTGAAGTGATTGGGAGTTGTACTTGTTTTCAGGGGGGTAGGGCTTTGTCTTTTCCCTGTAAAGTTGATATTTATTGTTGAATACAGTTATTTAAAAATAAAATGAAAAGTCTTGGAATGTAGTTCTCATTTAAAAAAAAAAGATTTTTGCCAGACTTTTGTTCATCAAAACTATACTTTAAATAATTACCAAATTCTGTCTGCAAAATATTTTGGGGCATGATTAAGTCTAATAATAGAGTTCAGGTCATCACTACTGCTTAGTATTAAACAGTGGTGAGAACTGTGCTTGTTCTGGGACCTCAGTTGATATCAGCTGTTTGATTTAGCTGGAGTGATTGCTAGTCTTGGTTTGACAGTTTTGTATTGACCATTCATTACTACTGTATAATTAACATAACACTCCTAGTCTTAACCTGTGGTTGAAAATTGTTTAGGAAACTGACATTCTGCTGTAGTATGAGTAGTCTCTGTCTCCATACACGTGCTGAAGGTACTTAGGCTTTACATGAGGCTATTTCAGTAATTCAGTAGGGAATGTTCTTCCACCACTGTTGTGTTTTTCTTAAAACTAGATTAATAGTGTATGAAATTTTAACTTCTGAAGTTTTGCTTTACATTCTTGGTGCAATACAAAGAGAGGCAGAAGCAGAAAGCTGCCTGAAGAGCAGTACAGCTCATGTAAGGCTGGCTCTGCGTGCTCTCTGGTACCTGAGACACCTCTGAAGTGTCAGAATTGCCTGCCCCAGCAGTACTGACCTTTCACAGACTGTATGAGCTCCTCTCATTCTAGTGTATTCTCTTCATTAACTTAAATGGTCTCAGTGGGAAACTGGGCCCAATTTATGACCTAGACTGAAAATCTTTCCTTTAACTAATTAACTTGTAGTGGTGCCTCAGCTAAATTAAGCTTAATGGGTCACTTAATCTGTCCCATTGCGCAGGAGGAATTTGACACCTTTTTTAAACCAGGGGTGCCCAAAATACTGATGTGGCAAGTACACATAAATCATGTGGCCTTTGTGGACAATTAGATACCTACTGAGAGAAACAAGGTTCTAAATAAATGATCGTTATGTAGTTACTTTTGGGAGCAGATAATTTAATTTGGTATGATTAAAATAGATACTTAACAGAAATTACTGCAGTGGATTTAACTCTATCATAGCCTGTGGCTGAGACTGTTGATTTTTCCACTTGAAAGGAGATTATCCTTTCTGGTAGTTGAAAAGTGGTTCTTCCAAACTACAGTGTTAAATCTGAATATGAGCTTTGCAGAACATCTATTAATGAATTCATTATATGAAACTATGTATAATGATCTCAGAGTAAAGACGGTGGTGGTATGCAGTGAGATTTAAAAAAAATGCAGAATCAGCAGATAGGAGGGATAAAAAAACCCCAGGGTTTAAACTTTAGATGCTTGTTTTGTTTTTAGAATAGTACAAGAATTGAAAATTAACCTTCTGAGTTAGATTATAAAAATTTACATTAAAAACATAGTGTCTAATCTTCTTGGTTTCTACTGCTCGTGTTTGTGTGTTCTCTAAAGGAAAAAGTGATCAGGATTACATGGTATATCCCTGTAATGTTCTGCAGTTTATCAGGAATTACTGTCTTGTGCTATGTTCTTTTAAAGTAGTTCTATCTAGAAATGCTGGGTTTTTTTCTCTGCCAGAAAAAGGCCAAACGTGGTGGACTTTTTACCTAATTCTCAAAGGCCTTATTTATTAATTTACGTTTTTTAGGCTGGCTCATGATTTTTTGAGCTTTTTTTGACGCTTTTTAGCACAGCAATTTCCTTGAATTCTTGCAAAAGTACAACTTTTCAAGGCCATCATTGCACTATAAGGTTTTTTTGGTTTGTTACTATTTCTGTATTCTACTTTGAAAGCCAACTTTTACACTTGGAATGGGAGGGTAGTAGGTTGTCTGCAGTCATTCCTTTCACAGTGGATTATATTTCAGGTGAATCTAGTGATATAAAATTTTGGTAACACAAGCCCTAATTCACCCTTCCGTGTTTAGTTTGCACCTTTGTCTTTATTTTCTGGTAACAATTTGGAAACTTTAGTATTAATTAATTAACCTGCCTCATATTTCATAGGTATTTTATATTGAAAAAATAGACTGTATGGTAACATCTTCTACCAAATTTGCATTTTTGTATTTAACTGGATTTTCAGGGAAGGGAAATGTGAAAGTTAAACACATTCAGAATTTCTGGAATTTGGCCATGAAATATAGCAGTTGCTACAATTGACTGCCTGAATCAAGGATATGGGAATAAAAATGGCTAAAACTTAAACAAAGGTTATTATTACAAGCTCTTAAGGTTTGTCCTTTTTTTCCCCTCAATATTGCTGAACATTGCTAGAATGAAAAAATGAAATATGTTATGATAGTTTCAGCATCCATAATGTTTGTTCATTTCTGCTAAAACTGTTACATAATTTCCAGGGATGATTGTAAAATTAACAAGTTTTTAGTTGGGAACTCTATGAGACCTCATGGCACTGTGCCAAATTACTTTTCATTTCAAGTATGAGGCTAAAAACTGGAGGTCACTGAGGAAATTTCTCATTTCAGAAACCAAGACATTGAGCTATCATTCTGATTTTTAAACATTAAAACACAAATCCTTATTCTAAATTAGCTAGATACTATAAGCCCTTCCTTACAGGATAATAATAATTTCCACCCAAAAGACAAAATAATGTGATTTAAGAAGGAAGTAAAGTTACCATGTATCAAATTTAGTTTGAATTTTTTTCAAGAATTCCAGATATTTAAAGTAGAGTTTAATTTTACAATAAATCTTATCTTAAACTGGCATTAGCTGCTGTTGCTTCACATTTAACTCAAACTTAGTAGTGATCCCAAACATCTAGCTCCTCTGGATTATGTGAAACTCTCAACTCTTTTTAAAGGTACTGATCTATGTATTTTTAAGATTTTGAAACAAGAGGGTGATATTTCAGCAAAGATCCAAGGCAAACCAGAGGGTGCTTGTACTTCATCTTCCCTTCTTCTGCATGCCCCAATTCTGTTTCCAAAACTCCCTGTGCCAGTGAAACTCTGTTCTGTCCTTTCTGTGTGGTGAAGAGGTCTGCCCTTCCTAATGCTACTTCATCCTTGCAAAGTTCCTTGTCTGTGCAGTGGCTTTTAGTGCGTGCATGTGAATTGAGAGCCTGAAGGGAGTCTCTGTGTGGATGCATGAGAGGGGCTGCACTTAGTGAACGCAGCAAAAAGAGTCGGTGGGGCTTCAGCAGCTGGTAATCAAAGACCCAGAGGCATATGACAGTAGGCAGTATTTGAGTGGGCAGGTAGGCTTTCCTGCAGGTTTTTTTTTTGTTTTACTATCTTTAAATTAATTGCTACTTAAGCTATTATAAAACATTTTAAATTGTTTACAGATATTCTGTTTTTTTCCTTGATGAAATATGTGCTTCCTTTCCTTCTGCCATCTGGCAACTTTTAATTCATCCATATGGTCTGTGATAAATACTGGGTTTTTTTAGGCAGCAGCTAATCTATCCTCCCTGCTCCTATTTCCCAGGTTCCTACCTCTTGTATGCATGGCCACAGGGAGTTTTGATATTATGAGGCTATTGACCTCTGAAAGGAGATGTAGACTTGGGTATCTGTTACCTATTTTTATTCTAGGAGTAATTAGAAGACCTAGGAAACTTGAATATATCATAGCTAACTGCATGTAATTCTTTAATAACCAAAAATCTAACAGTTTAATCAATCAAATCCTAGTTTGTTTCCTAGAATAATTCATTGTTTTAAATTAAGTTTGTCATGCATGTTCCTTCCTGCAGGGGAAAAATTAGGCTGAGGGAGACCTTTAGTTCCAGGAAGCTTTTTATTTCTCGTTTCTATAAAAAGTTAATCATGCTGTAGTCATGTCTGAAACTATATAGTTGAAGTTGGTCCTGTGTCTGACTAATTTGTGAACATACACATTTATTTTGCAGATGTTTAAGCCATTTTCTGTGTACAGATAGGTTAGCATATGTGTATGTGTAACTCTCCTGACAGACATTGTTCCATTGCTGTTGCTACATTTCTGTCTGCCATGCAGAATATGCCAGTAAAATTGCTTCAGAATTTGAAATCAGTAGTTGCTTCTAGCATAAGTTATTTTAATCCACTTTTTGCTAAAAATTGCATTAGTAGTGTCAGAAGAGCCACAGAAGAGACTTTCTAACGAGTTGGTGTGGTTTCCTATATTGGAATGGAAAAAAATTCCACATAAATGTATTTAATTGTGTGGAATATTGTGAACTTGGGTCTGTATAGTGTGGTTTGCTGCTGAGTTAATGAAGACTCTATTTTAGGTATAGGGATTTTTATACTTGTTTTTCAGCTTGGAGGCTTCACAAGATTTTATTAGAATATCAGCCTCCATCTTGAAAAAATATTTTTGAATTGTTAATGTTTGAGAAATGCTTAACAGAAAAGTTTTTACAGAAGCATTGTTTTGTGAATACAGTATTTTGGAAGATACAATTTATTTGAACTTCCTCTTGCAGGCTTCTTTATAGTTTAGCCTTTAATGCCAGATTCCTGAGGCATCTTTGGTATTTGATATCTTCAATGACTACACGAATGATTACAGGGTATGTATTACACATTTCTGAAACTGAGTCTTTGTTAAAATAGGGCCTGTCTAGTGAAAAAATGAGACAATGGTTTGACAGTGCTCATGGAAGATGGTTGAAAACAAAACAGTAATGGTTACTTACTCCTATGATTTCATAAAACTGAGCAAAATCTTGAGATTGGACGGCTGTAAATGAATAAAATCTTTTATTTAAAATTAGGTGGATGTTTTGTAGTCTTTTGAGTGCTTACTACCATCAATAAAACAAACACTGAAGCCCCAAGTACTTCATTCCACATATGTGAGTTTTATCTCATATACTTTAATTCATCCAGAAATTGATGGTGGCAGAAATGTTCCCAGGAACTGAGGCATTGAACCTACAGATTTGTTCTGTGCTGACGTTAATTATTCTCTTTGCTTCGTGTCTCTGTTCTAAACCAGAATGTGTCTGCAGCCTTCAATATTTAACACCAAAGTTTATATATCATCAAAGCACTGAGATACTATAGTGGCAAGAACTTAACAGAGAGTTTCCTTATAGCAGTTGTTTAACTGAGAGCACTGTCCTGATTTTGCTATAGGAACTACTACTAAATATTTTTACTAGACTGCTGAAGGTCATAATGCTGAATTTAATTAACCATCTCTTTCATTTTGCATTTTATATTTTAAGGTCTATGGTGCCACTCCTTCAAGTGATTTCAAGAGGCTCTCCTATGTCTTTAGAAGACTCTAGTCGAATCATCCCTCTCTTCTACCTTTTTAGTTCTTTGTTTAGTCATTCACTTATTTCTATTCATGATAATGAATTCTTTGGTGATCCAATAGAAGGTGAGTTTCAAGCATATTAAATAGCAGTGCAATTCAAAATGTTTTTTCTAAGGCTACTGAGTTCCTCTGACAATGGTTTGCTGACGTCTGTGGGGAAGGCTCTTCTGGGCTGACTTGCTGTTAGTCCCCTGAGCATTCAGCTGTCAGCTGGCTCTTTCATGGTGATTGCATTTAGAAAAAAGAGGGAAAAAAAATGATGACCTGCACCTTGGGAACCCTAGGTTTACAGGGTCTGATATGGAAATTCTTAATCATGATAATTTTTTATGAGTTAATGAATAGAGTGAAGTTCTTTAGGACTGGGCCTGTGGTCTATTGTAAAAACGTAGCATAGCAGGAATAAAAAAAGAGAATAAGAGAATATTGTAATTAAAATAACTGTGACTTCAAACAAGGCGTGATCACCTTCATAAATGTATATTCCTCTTTTTGGGTGATGCTTCTCTCTGCCTTTAGATTTTGTCTGTTAAAGTTCAATTGAAGTCATAGTTTTCGTTTTCTAAATATGCAAGAGAAACTTAAACTTGTGCTTTATGTAGTTGTAGGTCAAAGACAATCATCGATGATGCCTTTTACACTAGAAGAGCTAGTAATATTATCACGCTGCCTTCGAGATGCATGTTTAGGAATCATAAAGTTGGCTTACCCAGAAACAAAACCAGAGGTTCGTGAGGAATATATTGCGGCATTTAGAAGTGTTGGAGTAACAAAAAATACTGAAATGCAGCAATGTATACAGACGGAACAAAAAAGGTGGATTCAGTTATTCAAGGTAAATTGTGTCAATTTTCAGAACATATTTAAGTAAAATTTATATGCTTCTGTTGAAGATAGATTAGGGTTGTGGTTTTTTTCTCTAACTATACCCTTAACACGGTTGTTACAAGGCATATGGATTTGAGAAGGCTGTGTTTTAGTATATATAGCTAAACTTTGATCAGTTAAATTCTGATAATTGTAACAATTTCTTTTTGCTTTTGGCAACTCTTAATTTAATTTTCTTGTTTATTTTGTTAAAAAGTTACTGTACAGAATATAGGTTTAACTTGGTCTCCTATTCAGCAAGATACTTCAACATATCATTATAACTTTATGTTGGTGTGAAATTCTAACTAAATTGAGTGATCACTCAAGTACTTCTGTATTGGAGGCTTCACTAAATTGGTACCATGCTGTATCAGTCGTACTCATGTTCTACTACAATTATTGGTTCTCCTTTTGGGTTTGCTGGAATACTAACAGAATGGTGAACCCAGTTTAGCAAATGTAAACTTCATCTATGTTCTTTCTGGATATCTACCAGTGTATTTCTGCTAGTTTTATCCATGGCATCTTACCTAAGATAGGATTTCAGAGGGGCTGAAAATGTTGGCAGGAAAAAACATAATATACCAGTTGCCGAAAAAAAAGGAGTGCTTGACTTGTCATGAAAATTCTGCAGCAAACACATCTAGTCAGCTAAAATTGCTCATTAAAGAAGTGGGAGCAGAAGAAATGCATTTTCCAAATTGAATGCTAGATTTACAGTCTGTTTAATACTGGCGACCTCTCGCACACTAATGTTCGGTTCGAGTCATCAGCTGTCCCTTCAGGTCTTTTATCACTGCTTTTGTCAAGCTATCTATTTAATTGAAAGAAGTTAATTGAATGAAAATGATCAACTAAGCTTGTATTAATATTGCTAATGGAACTTTCTTCTTGGCCATGTTTGGAGAAAGATGTCATGCTAGACTTTAGGAAAGGCCCATTAAGGCTTGCACTTAACCTGATGGGCTAATTAAGGAATGCTTATTCATTCTACAAGTCTAAGATAGCCTCTATCCAGCCTATTCTGCCTGATTTTACAACACATTTCACTTATGAGCATAAGCATTAATAGCAGTGAGAGTAAGTGATAATGTTTTGATTGCATTGAATACAGTCCTAATGCACCACTGAATTTGTAATTTGCACGGGTTGATCTAATATATGTTTGCACAATTTAATTTAATCACTTGTCTTTAAATTGCCAAATAAACTTTCAATTTAAAGGTCACAAGTGAAAACCCCAGTATGTCTATTTTTCAAAGAAGGATGGCATGCTAGGGGTATTTTTATGTATGCACTTTTTATCATGCTATCTTTTATTCTCTTTAGTTTGTCATATTTTATCAATCTTTTAATAGGCTGCTTACATTTCAGGTGAATTTGATCCTGTTTTGCTGTCATTCAGAAAGCTGTAAAATCCCAAATTACTCTGCCCCACTTTGGCAGTCAGGAATTGAACTCGTATTGGGACTGTCTAAACTCAGTGTACTCTTTCTATTTTCAGGAGCCAGGGTTGTCTTCCATTACCTGAATTACAAATGTAATTCTTGAGGGTATCTTGAAGGGTCTTGTTCTACCCAAAATGTTGCTAATAACAAAGGTTTTCTTGTTTACTCCTTCAGAACCATATTGTTACAGATGGAAATTCAATAGAGCTAAAATTTATCTCATCAAGTACAGAACCTGAGTCTTTCCTGCAGGCAGCTTCAAAATGGGTTCTTGCCAGTAAGCAGGCAGCAGTGTCTTCTTCCAAGTCATTAAAACACTACTAGTTGGCATTGTAAGTTTAAGTAGTACATACTTTTCTTTTTACTCTACATCAAATTTGCAAGCAGCCTGCAGAGAAGGCACATTCCTTCCCTGCCATCTGTGGTTGTTATTTCTATTTTCTTTTTTTCTTTCAATTTCTCACTTGTTTTGCATATTTTCTATGCCACTGATATCTAATGAATTGCATTCCTGTATATATACACACACACAAATACAGGCTTTACTTCTGCAAGGTAATGGTAAATCTGAAAACAATGAGATTGTTGAAAAGGATGTACTTATTTGCTAGCAAATTGGAGGTCTTTGATAAGATTTACATGTGAAAACGTCCTTATAGAGCAGATTCTCCCTCTTTTGGCTTGATACAGTATTGAATAGTGTAGTCAACTGTTACAGATGCCATAGAAGGACTTAAGTTATGAGTACATGAAAATGCATTATGTAAAACAAAATAATTATTTTGCTATCCTGAGTTAAACCTATGAAATTAAGTTGCCAATTTTGCTCATTTTTAGTTTTGAATTTTACTTGCACTTGACACTTTATTGGAGAGAAATAGCAATTTTATTATTACTTATTAAAGTCAGTCTTTCAATAAATTATGTGTTTAAAAATTTTACAAAGGATTCCTGAGTTTAGATTGCTAATGGTCTCAATACCCACTTTTTCTGTAGAAGGAACTCCAGTCTCACTTAACAAGGTTCAGTTTCCTTTAAGGATTCTAACTGCTTGTAAAAGATTTCATTAGCACGGTCTTCACTTTGATAATTTTTCTGATTTCCCTCCTCCCTCCCCTTTTAAAAAAAACCTTTCTCTTGCACGTAGTGGTAATGGGACCACAGATCTTCAGTGACTCATCTAACCTGCACTGAGTTTTATAAGGGCAGGGTGATGAAAATTCCTGTGTAATCAGACAGTTCCCTTAATAGCATTCTTTGTTCTGTCTTTATTCAAGACCCTACTTTACAAACTGGATCTTAAAAGGTCTTTTGTATAGTACCTAGACACAGAATCCTTTAGAAGGCCCATTAAACTCTTTGTTACTCTTGACACCTGCCCATTAAGGCTGTCTTTTAGCAAGATTACTTCAGAAAAGCTTCGTGCAGTGTTTTTTCTATTCATTTTTAAAGTGCTGTAGTTTTGAGTTGCAAAACCAGATGGCTGTTAATTGTAGCAGTGATAATGTCTTTTTAGGCTAGTAATTTAATATGCTATTAGATTCCACTTATTTATGTTTTATGTAGTGTTGGGCGAAGTTGTTTCTGCTCTGGAGAGAATGCATGCAACCAAGGCTCACAGTTGTGCTTGAGATGGAGCAGTTCTTAGCATATCTTGACACTTCTTTTTTTTTTTTTTTCTTTCCTGTGTTGAAGGAAACTGCAAAAAAGAATATTAAAATTGCAAAAGCACCCTAGTGACCATGGTAACCATTTTTCTCAGGCTTCCAGGTTGATTATGAAGATGTGCATGAACTAGTTACCTATGCAGTTTTCTATTTTCTGTGTTGTTAAAATAATGACAGTTACCCTTCATCATTTGAATTCCTTGTGAATAAAATTGAATGAAACATAATGGTTTAAGCTTATGTGTTTGTGTGAAGTATGGGTGTATGTATCATAGAATAGAATCACAGGATGATTAACATTGGGAGGGACCTTAAAGATCATCAAGTTCCAACTTCCCTGCTGTGAGCAGACACCTCCCACTAGACCAGGTTGCACAAAGCCTCATCCAGCCTGGCCTTAAACACCTCCAGGGTAGGGACATCCACAGTCTCCCTAAGTAATGCATTCCAGTAACTTACTAGACTCATAGTGAAGAATTTCTCCCCAATGTCTAACCTAAATCTCACCTCATCCAGTTTAAAACCGTTACCCCTTCTCCTATCATTACATGCCCTTGTGAGCAGTTCTTCCCCAACTTTCTTTATAGGCTCCATTCAGGCACTGGAAGGCTGCTAAGGTCTCCCTGGCACCTTCTCTTCTCCAGGCTGTACAGCCCCAACTCCCTCAGCCTGTCTTTGTAGCAGAGGTTCTTCAGCCCTTTGATGATTTTTGTGGTCCTTCTCTGGAGGATAAGCAAAAATTTGTCAAGCCACTGTTACTAGGTGGTTTTCTATCATAGAATTATCATAGAATCATAGAATGGTTTGAGTTGGAAGGGACCTTAAAGATCATCTAGTTCCAACTCTCCTGTGTGGGCAGGGACACGTCTCACTAGAGCAGGTTGCTCAGAGCCCCATGCAACCTGGCCTTGAATGCTTCCAGGGATGGGGCAGCCACAACTTCCCTGGGCAGCCAGTTCCAGTGTCTCACCACCCTCACACTAAAGAATTTTCTCCTAATGTCTAACCTGAATCTCCCCTCTCCCAGTTTTAATTCATTGCCTCTTGTGCTTTCACTACAAGCCCTTGTAAAAAAGTCCCTCCCCAGCTCTCCTGTAGCCCATTCAGGCTGAACTGGAGCTCTAGCCCTCTCATCATATTCATGGCCCTTTTCTGGACTTTCTCCATAAGCTCCACGTCCTTCTTATGTTGGGGGCTCCAGAATTGGACACAGTACTCCAGGTGGGGTGTCATGAGAACCAAGGAAAGGGGGAAGAGTCAATGCTTACACCTTCTCTTGGAAAAGGACTTACTACCTTAACACACTTAAGATCTTCTACTAAACACCTTTTAGTTAGTAAATAACATTAAGAATACATTATGAATATCTATGTGGATATTAAATGAAAATTATAACCAACCAGCCACACATAGGTATTTAGGACTCTATGTGCTTCTTGTGCTTCTTACGTTTATCATCCAAAGAATATTTGGCAACCATCCTTTTTCTGGAAATGTCTGTCTTGTAACCTGCTTTCAGTCATGTTTGGGCCAGATGCTTCTCAGGAGTCATTTTGCTTTCTAAATCTGGTATGTTGGATCCTCTTAACAGCTGTACACTACACTTTATAGTATGAACAGCTGAGCTAATCAGACTATTTTAATAGTGACAAGGACTTTGATGATACAGTTAATTTGATAAATTGTTAGCTACTTCTGGAGGAGATGATCATATTTTTCCTCTAGCTTGCTTTGAAAATGCTAACAAGATACTAATTGAGAAGGAGTGTCCTTTCAGATTTAGACCTTTACCCTTAAAAATATTAGCACTTGCTGTTTCACATGGGTGGTCTTTATCTTGAGACATCAAGCAAAAGTTCCATTCTTCTGTGGAGCATTTTCCTTGAAAAGCAATGTATAGAAATTTAAGAACCTGCCTCCTTGTGGACAAGGATAACTTACACATAAGTCATATTTTTCAGAATCTTGGTTTTGGAATGACGTAAAGAATAGCTAAATGGTTCTCTCTTCTAAAACATACATATATTCATAAGTTTGATTTCTGAAAACTTGTATAAGCAAAAAAGAAAAAATCTTCATGAAAGACCATTGTATAAATTACTTGTTTATGTGTTACTTTCTTTAAATAAGTAATTTAATGCTGGTAATAATTTGTTTAGGCTTCCCTGAACTGGCATACAACTTTTTAGGTGTCCTTGGATTACTTAGCCATAAGTAGTCCCAGTTCTTAGGTTTTGGAATGAGACTTCAATAGGCCAATTTTTTTGATGACTTAAAAGTGAACCACAATTACTTTTGTATTAATAAGCATTCTAAGACATTTAAGTATGAGAGCAAGTTTTTATAAGTTAAAAAGAAGTAACAATTTCATACATTACTGGAAGGTTTTTTTATGTCTTTTTTGCTTGTGGATTATACAGTTCCATTCTCAGTGCTAAATGTACATTGAATGTGTGTTTCTGACACCTAGGTCATCACAAACTTAGTGAAAATGTTGAAATCTAGAGATACAAGGAGAAATTTCTGCCCACCAAATCACTGGCTCTCAGAACAAGAAAACATTAAAGCAGATAAGGTAAGAGTAATACCCTTTTTCTACATAGCCTTACAAGTGCCAGAGTCTCAGTGGTAAAGTGTTTGATTCCTGACTGCATCAGTGATACTGATGTTGCACAGATTTAGTGTGGAATAAACCTGGAGTAATGCTGCTCTTCTGTAATATAAAAGTCTTGTTCTATTATGTTTCCAATCCATGAAGTAGAACACACTCTACAGTGTGACAGTGTAATCTGCATTTATAGCAGAGAATACTGAAAATCTAGTAACATTTTGTTGTGATTTATTTTCTACTTATTTAAAGTGCTTCTCATAATAAAAAAGCTAAATAAAATAATTGTTCTACAGTGGGGAAAACCCCCTCAAAATTCTCTTCCAAAATAAAAGAAAGTTCTGTAGCATTTTTTGTACTCACCTAGGAAATACAGTTTTTTTCTAAGAGCTTTTGAAAAAAAGATGTTTGAGCTTAAAAAGTTTTTGTTTGTGCAAAAGAAAACTCTTAATATCAATGTGCAAGTGCATCCTTTGAATTACTGAAGTGTTAGATCTTTAGAAACTAGTTAAGCCTCAGACTAGCTTGCATTATTAGATGCTGTAACAGTTCAAAGTTTTGCATGGAATAGTTAACAATAAAGTAATTATTTGTTATGATTGTTCATTTGCTTGCCCTGTGTTCAAGATTCCCATTTTTCTCTGCAACAGTTCTTTATAATTCTTAGGAAATAGTGCCTACACATCTTAAAAAAAGTATTAGTAGTTTTAAACTGTGATGCTAACCCTATTCTCAATACAAAGTAAACAAAATTTTAATTGGCATCTCAAAATTCAAGCTCAGCTTCTCCAATGTCTTAAATACCAGCATGTAATGTAATGTTGCATGGTATTTTTAATGATACATGACTTTTATATTACAATATTGTCAATTTTGCAGATCAGCTTTAAAGCACAAATATAAGGAGGAGTGAGTAGATGCAAAGATACTGAGGCGTTCAGACACACTTTTGGATGTGGAAATTTTATGCATTTACTATGTAATAATAAATTGTAATGTGTAATTAAATAATATTTAACTGTAAAATGCTGTTATTAGGTTACGCAGCTGTATGTACCATCTGCTAGACATGTCTGGAGAGTCAGAAGAATGGGAAGAATAGGACCGCTGCAGTCTACTTTGGATGGTAAGATACTGTCTGTGCCATCTTTGCTTTACTAAGTCAAAATAAGAGTTTGTCTTAGGCAAAGAAAATCTACCTTTTATAGAGCTCTGTTGCATCTTTTTTATAAAAGACTTTATGGTAGCCAAAAGTGAGGCAATCTCTGATAATTTTGTTTCATGTGTTTTAAAAAATGCATATTTGTATACACGTGTGTATGTGTCTTCAGAATATTTCCCCAAGCTTTTGCTGTCATTGGTGAGGGGAAACGTTGAGGTTGACAAATTATATATATTAAAAATACATGTATTAATATGTACAAAAGACAGTTACATATGGTACAAAATAAGTTGCAGAAGATGTACAACACTGAGGTTTTGCTTTTACTGTATACTACAAAGACAAAGAAACTTCTTTATGACATGCTGAACTGTAACAAACACATTTTAGGTACCATGAGAAGTATTAATTACTGTTTATAAATGGTGTCTCTAATCAGATGAGGCAGAAACTTAAATCTTTGAATAACTCACAATATATGGACTCCAAAAGAGGAGAAAATTGGACCAACTTAGCAATCAGGGTAAATTTACACTAGTTTAGTTGTGCCGATGTACTTTTTCATGTAAACAGTGTGGTTTTTTCAGCTTTTCATAGGTTTGTATTGTCACTGTTCTAGAATTTTACCTTGCTGTGCTCAGGTCACTAGTACTTGTGAAGATTTAGTAATGAATTTAAAATTGAGCCTTTAAGCAGCAAAAATTATTAAGCTATGAGAGTCTGTTCTCTCTTTCAAGATGATGTAATCTGCTTGAGTATCTTAGCCAGATAGAGTAGATTTAAAGAAGACCGTAGCCTTTGAATGCTGCCATGGAGTTGTACAGAATTGAGTACTTTGTCCAAGGTTGAAATTTAAGGATTTTGTATAATGATACTTTTTACTTGAGTAGCTATGATAGTATAGGTTTGATTGTCTTATTAGTCTAGTTGCCAGATAACACCTAGTTTGTCCAGTGTAAGTACTCCTCAGAATTTTAAATAAAATTTTTTTGTTGTTTAATTTGTCTCTTTGGATTTGACCTATTCTAAGTGATTGCTAAGGTGAAATCTTAAAAGCAGGTGTTTTAACAAAAAAAGCCAGGCTTCAGCAAGCCTGTGTCCTGTATGCCTTGTAGACTCTACATCAGCAATCCCTGTTTCTTCCATTGACCTTCATGGCTGTCAAGACAGCTCTGCTGTCTTTGTGTTCTCCATTGTCAGACCTGCTCCACATTTATTTCACTGAGATTCTCCCTCATGCTCCTAGTGTGCTAGTCTTCCCCTGCTGTATATTCTATCTGGAGTTCTCTCCCTGGTTTTCCTTCCCATAATAGCACAAGTTTCCTTCATGTCAGTAGATGCTTGGTCCAGGCAGTGCTGTGGCTGGTGCAGGGCAGCTACATGCCCTTGTTTTTCTGGGTGGCTGTCAGACAAGATGACACACTGAACAGAGCAGAAAGCTGAGCTCTCCTTACAGTTTCTATAAGCAGGTCACTAAAGGAATTCCTCTTCTCTATCCAGTTGAAAATTTCCACAAAACGGTAGTATTTTTAAATCTGTTCTCTGCTAAAATTTGGCTGGTTAGCTCAGAGTCATACTGGAGGCAAGATAGTGAGGAAAGGTGATAGTGTGTTCATGTAAACCTCATTTTTGTACAAAATCAGGCTGAAAAAAATGCAGTCAACATGAATGTGTGAAAACAAGTAGGTAACAATGTGCATATTACTTGTTTAATCCCTCCTGACTCCTATGGGTTAAAGCCAATTAGCATGAAAGTACTGCTGGATCACATATGGTCATGTTTATTTGTGCTTTTTCATTTAATTAAATGGCAGACTGGTGAGTTCTGTATTGATGACTCTATCCCATATTTCTCTTTAAAGAAAGAAGCTGTGATGGAGAAATGCAGATAAAATTGACTAATTGACTGGAATAATTGAACTGTCGAAGTCATGTAGTCATTTACCTTTGCTGTACATGCACTTTTTATTTAAAATGCTTTTAACCCTTAGCTTAATAGGCTGCATACATTGACTTTAATTAAAAATGTTTACTAAGTAAACTAAAGGTAATCACAGATAAGCATTTTATCAGAAATTCCAGAGGCTTGCGATTTTGAAACCTGCCCCAAATGAATATACATCAAGTATAGTGATGTTTTGGGTCATGTCCTTTAAATTAGTGTTTAGTATGTCCCTAGTGAAAGTGCTTTGAGGAGTTAAAAAAAAAAAAAAAAAGGAACATTGAAGGTGATGTTCAGTTGCGGAAGTGCAGCGAGTTGATAGTCACCACAGGTATCATAAACATCATCCTAAACTTCCAGATGGGGTAGTAATGTAAAGCTTACTTCAGTTTGGTAATATGGTCTGTAACTGGTCTGGGCTCTGGAGTCTTTTTTTCTAGAAGGTGGTTATTAAATATGAAAATGAAAAAACTAAGGAGTTGTGGGGTTTGTTTTCTCTGTAGACTGAAGCTAGGTGGACCTTTAGCCACAGCATCTGGTCAATGGACAATGCAGTGTTTTTCTGCAGTTAATCAATTTGCTATCAGAAATGTGCTCAGCAACTGAGTTTCTTCCCATGAAATTGGAGCAGGAGTGTCACTTGTGCTGCGCACCATCCAAAGTTGATTTGTTTCCTAAAAACACCTACTGTGGGTATAACAAAGTTCAAAGGAGCTGCATGGTAGCTTGGGAACTGCATGTGGTTGAGTCTTGCTGTGGCGAGTTGAAATATTTTCTGATCTTTTTGTTGGTTTTTTTTGTTGTTTTTTTTTTGTTGTTTTTTTTTGTGAGCATACTGTACAATTTCTTGATGTTCTTTTTCTGCAGGGTCTAGGATTTAATGTGGTCACTGTGACCTTGTTGTTGGGAGAGAAAACCCATTGAAATAAATGTTATCTTCTGGTGGCTTCATTAGATTTAGTTTAACTCCTAGGTTTTATGCCTACAATTATTTAATTAAAAATAGATGTTATAGCTGAAATCACAATAGTTCTAAATTATCTTGTCATTGGGATGGGAGTGTTGTGTATTCCTGTGATGAAAATTCTAATTACTTATAACTTCTAAATTGTATTCTGTCATGTATGTTTTCTTAATTAAAAAATTAAAATGTCAATAGTAAGAAAATAATGTCTTCTGAATAAAATAAAAAACGCAGGAGTAATTTTTATACACATTTTGTTTTCAGTGTGTTTTTACTGCTTATAATTACAGTTTTTCTGGAGAAAACTAATTTTTAAGGAAAGTTAAAGCTTGGTGTGACTGTTTAGTAAATAAACTATGTTAATGTCTGTATTTTTATACAAAGTAAACGGAGTCTCTTGATAGAAAATAAACTGTTTAAAAATGTTATTTCCAAAAATTTTGAAATTATTATTTCTGTTTAAGTGGGTTTGGAACCAGCACCTCTTTCTGTATCTGAAGAACGACAACTCGCAATTCTGACAGAGCTGCCTTTTGTAGTTCCATTTGAAGAAAGAGTAAAGGTACCTGATTTATAATTCAATATGCAGATGTTTTTGTATTTTTTTCTTTACAGTAAATCTTAAAAAACCACTTAGCTAAGTAGAAACTGGATCATTTCCCTGCAGAAAGATATGACAGACCATCCTGATTTTCTTCAGTACTTGGGTGGCAACTAAATATTTGAATTTAATTACTTTTTTTTTACTAGTTATATTATCCTTTATAATAATTGCATTAAATATAGAAACATGTATTCCAAGATACATGAGAGCAATTGTATGTTTATAATTAACTGCAGTTGTGATTCAATGATTGTTATACGTGATTGCACCCTCTTGTGGTAAGCAGAGCACTAACTAGCTGTGTGTAATGAACGGATTGCAAGATCAGGACTGGAGACTTGTGTAGTGGATGGATTTACTGAGAATGAGATGGTGGATGTCCATTTTGGGAAAATAAAACATAGAAATTAATTTCTGCATTCATAGCTGAGTTGATGAACGTTAATAGAGTATGTAGTTTAAAACTTCCCAGATCCTTGTACTATTTGATTTGCTTTTGAATTTTTCTAGATTTTAAATATATAATTTTTAGTTGTATTACCTATTTCAGCTCCAATAATGATTTTTTAAGAAGCTATTATTCTGTTACCTGTGATTTTTTCTCAGAACTGCTTTTGTTGTGAACAGTATCAATTGCTTGGAAACTGAATTGTCTGTAGACATTAAGTTGCAAGGCACCTTCAAGGCAGTGAAGAATATTGCCATAGGGAAAATAAATTGGTATTTGTCAAAAGAGACAGTGAGAGCTTAGGTAGACCATATGGTAGTGTACATATTCTCACATCCTGTACTTAAAAATAAGGTTTCTGTGGCTGTACATCATAATACTGAAGAGCTGTAGTCAAATTCAGGTAAGGGACCTCTGGAGGTACTCTAGTCTACGTCCTTCCAAATTCCCCATCCTACAGGAATAACCTCAAAGTTGGATTAGGACACTCAAGAACTTGTCCAGATAAGTTTTGACTGTCTCAACAAATGTAGATTTCACAAACTCTTTGTGTAACCTTTTCCAATAGTTAATCACTGTCACGATTATTTATTTTTTTTCTTTCTGTCCATTCAGCTTTCTTCCTTCTGCTGCTTCTGACTGTCTTCTCTTGTTTTCCTGCTATGTACTTCAGGGAAGAATCTGGCTTTGTCTACACTATAATCCCTGTTGGAGAGCATCTTCTCCAATAGCTTCAGTTGTCCATAGAAACAGTAGATGTGAGACCTTACTCTAGCTTTGTTTGATGTTGTCAGGTTGTCCTCTTTCATGGTAAATTTGTTGTTTTTAAACACCCATGGAGAGTCTTAATATTCTTAGTTAAGAAAGCAGTCTGTGATGTTACTGGAACAAGATGACTTTTATGGTCCCTTCCAACCCAAACCATTCTGTGATTCTATGGTTACTGGCTGAGTACACCTCTTAGAAAGTGTACTAGACTGTTGAATATGGGAAAGATGCAGGAGATGATGTAGCAAACAGGCACTCGTGAATTGAGGTTATATTGGACTTCATATGTAAGGCAGCCCCCTCCCATGCTTCATATTCACATAGAAACACAGCTACAGTTACTCTTCAGGTGAACTGTAATAGATTCTTGTGAAGACTTGCAAAGGCACAGTGTGAAAGATCAGTTTGTACTTCAGCTGGCATTTGTTTAATATGGCAGTGCTAGCCAGTATTACATTTGCAATTATATGCTCACTGCTCCTGAGAGAACCACTGAAACCTGGTTTCTTGTTACTAAGAATGTTTCTAAGCATTACAAAAAATAACAAAGTATGTGTGCAAAATATTTGTGACTTTTTATCTGTGTTTTTGAATACTTTGCATTTCAGAACTCTGAAAGTTAGGGAGAGGAAACTGGAATGACAGGCACAGTGTCTGTAGATGTGCCTTTGTATGTAGAAAGACTTGAGGATGGTATCTTACCATGAATAAATTTTTTGCATGTCTGTCCCCCCTCCTTCGCTCCCTTGGGAAGTGGCTCTGTACTGTATTTCTGCAGCTTGATGAGGGAGAGGACAAATCACTTGAAAGTGAGTGCCTAGAAGCAACTCTCAGGAGCAAAGGGCAGTAATAGTAGTGATTAACCATCTCTCATTGAATATTTCGATCTGCACAACATTATTTCTCTTTTAATTCATTTTAACAGATTTTTCAGAGATTGATCTATGCTGATAAACAAGAAGTTCAAGGAGATGGACCATTTTTGGATGGAATTAATGTCACTATCAGAAGAAATTATATTTATGAAGATGCTTATGATAAACTTTCTCCTGAAAATGGTAGGTTTACAAATAAGTTATAATCACTTTGTTTATAACATTTAACTGTTCTTATAATGTAGTTACATATTTGCATACTTAAGTAGGATGTTAAAAGTATAAGATGTGAAAGTCCTTATATAGCTAAATTTCCTTGTTTTTATGTAAAATCACTCTCATCCACACTGTTTCTAATTTTTGCAGTCTCATTCTCTTTTAATATAACATTCCTTAATTCAAACCTACTTTTTGGGGGCTTTTTTTGATGCTTTAGTTGTCCAGATAACTCTACTTTATATATTTATATAAGTAGTTCATTAGATATTATCTGCTTTGGTAACCTGTGTAAAAAAAAAAAGGCCAACTTAGATTACACAGTGTTTGTTGTGTACTGTGTGGCTGATAGGGATAAAGCAGTGCACTTTGTAGTGAGAGTATGTACTAGTACATATTTTACCATCTTGATTTAAATCAGACCTTGGTGTGAATTTGTGTGAGAGCATCTGCTGTATACATCCAATGTATATCAGGCTTGCCAAAAAGGGTCCTTATTAGTTATATGGTATATGACTATATATATAAAAAGAGGATTTGCCAAATACTTAAAGTTTGCCATGTGAATCTCAGCTTCTGTAGCATGCATATTACCTCTTGGACAGCTGTCAGGTTTAGAGAGGAAGAAGAGATGTTGGTATTCTTGGTTTGTATAAAATTACTAGAGTTCATGGCTTTTCATGATTTCCTTTACTCTGGCCATATTAAGTATACTGTTCTATTCATAAATAGGATTTATACCTGTGTTTAAAACTATAATCACCTAAAAGAAATACATTTAGACTGAACTTTTTATTTTTTTTTTAATTATGTACAAACTAAGTTATCCTAATTTTGGAAAGTTTTAAAGGCTGTTCAGGAGCATAATCTGGAAATTATATGTGCAGTTGGCTGGTTAGCCTCTTTGCTAGTGGTTGTCAGTAGTTCCATTGCACTAAGTTTAGTGTGAGTTAATAAATGGTTTCTTAAAAAGAGAAAAACAAAATGGAATTGGAAAACGGGAAAAGTTGAGTCTGTTGTGTTCCTCCTCCCTCTGGACCTAATGTTTGAAAATACAGTTCAGAAACTGCAGTCTAAACACTAATGCAATGTCAAGTAACAGGCAATTTGTTTAATAAGGAGATAGCTTTAAATGAGAATTATTTTCTATGAAGACTTTATTTTTACTTAATACAGTGTAATAAAACTACAAAAGCAGTTTTAGAATGCATGTTTCTTAAACTTAGTCTACAGTGTGACAATCTGAGTACTGTCACCTTTACTGATGTCACAGGCAATATGAAGTAGAGGGGAATGGTCTGTGTTCTGGAATGCCAGGTGGCCACTCAGAGGGCCCTGGACAGATTGAAGAAAAGGCAGTACTGGAGTACTCATGGAGTCTAGGAAAGAGCAAAGGAAAATCCTGTACCTGTGCTGTAATAACCCCGTGTGGTAGTACAGGCGGAGCACTGACCCTCTAGAAAGCTCTTTTTAGTAAACAATGCTGGGGTTCCTAGTGGACATCTTTCCCTTGATGCAAGGAAAGCTAATGCATTAGCTGAATTAGCAAGAGCCCAGCTCACAGATACAGTACCAATGGAGTTCAGCTGTGGGCATCCCAGTACATTAACATACAAGAATGTTTCCTGCAAAAGGCCACCAGGATGATACAGGGGACTCAGTCCACTTTACTGTCCACAAATCTAGCCCACACTCACTCAGTTTCCTAATAAGGGTGTTATGGGAGACATTGTCAAAAGCCTTGCTGAAGTCAAGGTAGACAACATCCACTGCCCTCCCCTTGTCTAGCCAGACATTTACAACGTTGTAGAACACAATCAGATTGGTCAAGTATGATGTCCCTTTGGTGAATCCATGCTGAATTCTCCCAGTGACATTCTTTGCTTTCACTTGTTTTGTGATCATGTCCAGAATTTTTTCCAGCACCTTACTCAGGATGGAGGTGAGACTAACTGGCCTGTGATTCCCTGGGTTCTCCTTCTTGTCCTTCTTGAAGACTGAAGTGACGTTAGCTCTCTTCCAGTCCTCAGTGGCCTTAGCAATAACATCTGCCAGCTCTCTCAGAACTTGCGGGTGCATTCCATCATGGCCCATGGATTTATGGATGTGCAGATTGGCTAGGTGGCCACTAACCTGGTCTCCTCTACTGAGGGCGAGTCTTCCTCTTTCCAGACCTTATCTCTTACCTCCAGGGTCTGGGATTCAAGAGGATCTGCTTTTGCAGTGAAGACTGAATCAAAGAAGGCAATCAATAGCTCCACGTTCTCCGTGTCTTCTGCCACTAGGATGCCCACCTCATTAATCAGCAGGCATTACATTTTCCCTTGTCTTGCTTTTTCTGTTGATGTACTGAAGAAACTCTTCTTGTTGTCCTTGATACCCCTCACCAGATTTAATTCCAGGTGGGTCTTAGTTTTCTTCATTGCATCCCTGCATTCTCTGACCATGTTCCTATATTCTTCCCAAGTGGCCAGCCCTGTTTACCACATTCTGTAAATTTCCTGCTTCCATTTAATTTCTTCCAGAAGACCCTTGCATTAATTTTTTTCTAGAAGACCCATCCATGCAGTTCTACCTTCTCTGCTTGATTTCTTCCTCATAGGGATGCACCAGTCTTGAGCTTGGAGTAGTGTTTGAAAGTTGCCCAGCTCTGATGGACATCCATACTTTCCAGAGCCCTGGCACGTGGTATTTCACTGAGTAGATCTTTGAAGAGGCTAAACTTTGCATTCCTGAAGTCTAGTACTGTAATCTCTACTTCTTCCACACAAAGTAGTAAACTCCACCATTTCGTAGTCGCTACAGCCAAGGTTGCCCCCAACCTTCATACCCCCAACAAGACCTTTCTTTGTTTGTTGATGCCAGGTTAAGCAGCAGACCCCTTCTTCTAGGTTCCTCAACCAGCTGTGCCAGAAAGTTGTCATCAGTGCTGTGCAGGAACCTCCTGGACCATGCGTGCCTGACTGTGTTGCCCTTCCAGCAAATATGAGGGTTGTTGAACTCCCCTATGAGAACAATACATCTCAGGTGCTTTTTCACATAGAGACACTCCACTACCCTGCTTTGATGACCTGTCTTTCCTAAACAGTATTTTGCCATCCATGACGCATTCCAATAATCTGAGCTATCCCACCACGTCTCAGTAATTGCAATGGCATCATGGCCCTGTGACCGCATGCAGACCTCTAGGTCAGCCTGTTTGTTCCCCATCCTGCATGCATTGGTATAAATGCAATTCCGCTGGGTTAATGGTCCTGCCACCTTTTTGAAGGAAGAAGCCCCATTTCCCACCAGACAGTTCGCAGATGCTTCCATAGCTGCTAGCCTACCATCCCTCATCTCCACTAGGACAGCTTTCTGTTGCACCTCACTACTACACTGTCCCCCTGATGCTGGCATGCTGCTCCTGGGCTCCTCCCTAGTAAGTCCAACTTTACCCCTGCCTCCTTTGAGGCTAATTTGAAGACCTTTCAATGAGTGGCGCTAGCTCCTGACCCGGAATCCTTTCTCCCCTTTGTGATACGTGTACCCTATCTGTTGCCAGCAGTCCTGGTGTCTTGTAAAGCATCCTGTGGTCATAGAACCCAGTCTTGTAAGGGAACATGAGAGTATCCTCAGCAAGTTTGTTGATGATACCGAACTGGAAGGAGTAACCCTCAGCAGATTGCTGTGCTGCCATCCAGCATGACCTGGACAGGCTGGAGAGCTGGGCTGAGAGCAAACTAATGAGGTTCAACAAGGGCAAATGAAAGATCCTACAGCTGGGGAGGAAGAACTGTGTGCATCAGTACAGGTTAGGGGTGGACCTGCTGGAAAGCAGTTCCAAGGAGAAGGATCTGGGAGTCCTAGTAGATAGTAAATTATTCATGAGCCAGCAATGTACCCTTGTTGCCAAGGACAGTGAAATCCTGGGGTGCATTAGGAAGAGCATGGCCAGTAGGTCAAGGGAGGTAATCCTTGTCCTCTGCCTCAGTGGGGCCACAGCTGGAATACTGCATCCTATTCTGGGCTCCCCAGTTCAAGAGAGGCAAGGAACTACTAGAGAGAGTCCAGCAGAGGGCAACAAAGATGATGGGGGATTGGAGCATCTCCCTTATGAGGGAAGGCTGAGAGAGGCCTCTTTAGCCTGGAGAAGAGAAGGCTGAGGGGAGACCTTATTAATGCCTACAAGTATCTGACGAGTGGGCACAGGGAGGATGAAGCCAGAGTCTTTTCAGGAGTTCCCAGTGGCAGGATGAGGGGCAATGGGCACAAGTGGAACATGGGAACTTCCATTTAAATATGAGGAAAAAACTGTGTATGGTGAGGATGACAGAGCACTGGGACAGGCTGCCCAGGGGGGTTGTGGAGTCCCCTTCTCTGGAGGTATTCAAGACCCTCCTGGATGCAGTCCTGAGTAATGTGCTTTAGGGGATCCTGCTTTAGCAGGGGAGTTTGACTAGATGATCTCTAGAGGTCCCTTCCAATTCTGACAATTCTGTGATTTGCTAATGTGAGAGTACGAGATAGGCACTTGGTCTTTCAGGGATAATTTTTTTGCTAAAGATGCTGAAGATTCTTTCATGAACATCAGCTCTCCATCCTGAATGTGTGCATTTATAGCCCCTGTAAGCAGTAGGTTTTATCGTTACTGGTTTATTACTGGTTAATTTGTTGGGATGCGAGTGTAGTTGATACCAGGCTTCAGATAAAATCTATGTATTTGGTTAGATCTTTGGAAGCCTTGAGTGAGCTGAGTAAAAAGGTCTTCCCTGTTAGGTAGGCATAATTCAAGGATTAAATATTTCTCGCTTTCTCAATTAGCAGCATTCTCTGAAACAAGCAGAACACCTGCCTTCAGAACTTGTCTGTCTTTACCATGCCTTGCTCATTGGAATTATGTGACATGGCAATGAATCCATATTATAAAAAATATTTACTTCAGTTTCAAAGTATGTTTAGTGGTGTAGCTTAACAGTCAGCCCCTTTAAGAGAATTCAGTGCTTATTGATGTTTTCATCAGACAGGAGAAAGTAAAACCTTGCATTCACAGTATTTTATATAAACAGAATTTTCAAATTATCCTGGGCCTCTTCAGAATATTTTGTAGGATTTTTTTTATTTCCCTACCCAGTGTCTTTCCACTCCATCTTCTGATGACTCTTAAAGCAAGACCCTTTGTACGAAGTGAGTTTCACATACTGAATATTCCAAAATTCAAATCAATAGATTTTTGCTACAGTACTATTTACTTGTTCAATTTCTTTGTATAAAGTTAGTATAGATATGTTTGTATGTGCAGCCAGGTGTGTTTTCATCCAAACAAATTTCAAGCAGATAGTTGCATTTGAGTTTTTCTTTCCCCTTTCTCTGCAGAACCTGACCTAAAAAAGCGCATTCGTGTTCACCTACTTAATGCACACGGTCTTGATGAAGCTGGTATTGATGGTGGTGGAATCTTCAGAGAATTTCTGAATGAACTACTTAAATCAGGATTTAACCCTAACCAGGGTTTTTTTAAGACCACCAATGAGGGACTTCTTTACCCTAACCCTGCTGCACAGATGCTTGTTGGAGATTCTTATGCCCGACATTACTACTTTCTTGGAAGAATGCTTGGAAAGGTAAAAACTGTTGTATAACATAAAGCTATGGCAATACTGAGATTATCCAGTAATGTGATTTTTTTTGCTCTTTAGATAGGGGTAGATGGGAAAAATTATGATTTTTCCAGGGTTGAGGAAAAGAACTTTCAGATGTTGGGTCTGAACATTATTTCCATAAATAATCCCAAATTTCTGATTAATTTTAATATGTTACATACTTGAGGGATACAGAATGTTTGAGACTGCTAGTTGAGCAAAGTGTGCATGTTTGCTTCTGTGTTTATGCATTTGCTTAAAGTGAAGTTGATTGAAGCCAACAGGACTACTCTGCTTATGGTGGTTTCTAACCTAAGGATTTCTGGAATGTGACTGCAATGGCGTTTTTGTCATTTGGAATATATGAAATTAGAGATTTCAGTTGTATGAGATAAAATTCTTGCTAGCATTTAAAATTTGCCATGAGTGTTTACTGTACTTACGAGCAATATGCAAATTAATTTTCACTTATTCTGCTTGGGTTTTCATATGTTTTACATCTTTCTTTAGTTTCAGTGCTTGGTATTTTGGTGTTGTGAACATTTGAAGACTAATGAACACCTGTGGAGCTAGATAATAAAATGAAAGGGAAGGGAAAACAGGAAAAAGATAGACCATTACAAACATTTACTACACTGAGGGTTTTTTATGGGCAGGTTTAGAACTGAGGCTGTTTGCTTCTGAGTCCTTGAAATAACTTCTGTAAAACTAATAAGTGTGAAACAAAGTTTGGAATATGGATTCCATTTCAGAAAAAAAAATATGTAATTGCTACTCAGCTGTCTAAAGCTGGATGTGTTTAAGATGTAAAAACCTTGCTTAACTGCCTGAATTATTTTGGAGGCTAAAATCATGCTGACTTGCAGTGAGATTTAACATACAGTTGGATGTGTTTTTAATTTAGCTGGCAGTGGTTTAAGAGGATGTTGTTGGCCAACTTGTGTTGAAACAGAGTGCTGTTCTTTAGAGTTGCCAGATTAAACTACCACTTTGTAGGCAAATTCTTTGCTAATGCATCCTAGTTATTGCAATATCCAAACTTGTTAAATAATGAACATTTCAAATCAGCTGTTTCAATGAAATAATCTTTGAAGGATGTTTCTGCTCTGAATGGGGGATGGATTCACTACTAATACAATAAAGTTTGTAATTATGACCTATGTTGATATAACCAAGGCTTCATTTTCTTTTTACAAATACTTTTGTGGTATTACGAGAAAGTTACTTCAATCTGAAAATGTTTGGTGTTTATCTTGGAATGGGGCAGGGCTCAGTTTTCAAGTGGAAGTTTTTCAAAATAAGATTGTAATTTTGAATCTTCAGTTTCTTCTATCAAAACACACATTGCCTTCTGTAATTGGATTTCAAATATTAGCATAAAGACAGAAGTTGCAAAATAGGTTTTATCTCCCATAGAGTGCTACAAGTATAGTCTTGCTTTTGACTTGTTAAATAATAGATCCTATTATTCTAAAATTTTGAAAGCATAAATTGTTTCTGTATTTGCAGTATGTTTACATAAGGTAAGAACTGACAGTGTTATTTAATAATTACCCCTACCCAGGTGCACAGACACCTTTTTAGTAGTGTGTTTAAAGAGCTGATGAATTAAACAGAAAGATAAGGCACGACCATACTATTCAAAACCTGCCAGTATTGTGGTCTTGGTTAAGTTATTGAATATTCACTCACCCGTTCTCAAAAATCTGTCCATTTTATGCTTTGCACAGGGCTATTTGAGAGCAATAGTGGATTATTAAAAGCTCCTTTGTAAACAAAATAGATATAGTGCAAAGGAAGCAATCAGGCATCCACAGCAATTTCTTATTTGTGGAAACCAGTATGTAAAGAGCTCTGCTACCAAAAACTCTTATGTAAGAAGTTTCAATGTTATCAGAAAACAAATACATTAAAATATAATAATTTATCGAAATTCTCTGTCTCCTGGTAACCATTTAATACTAATATCCAAATGCATTTGACTTTCAGTACCATAGGTTTACACATAATTCAGTTTTTCTTCTCCTCAGGAAGTTTCTAACAGCTCGACATAATCAGTGTTAGTTGGTCAGTTTAGAAGTACAAACATCTGAAAATTTAAACTTGCCTTGAAAAATGGTGTATCTAAAATTTCTTTTACTGCTAGATACATTTTTATGATTTAGGTATATTTTTGTGGTTAGTGAAGAAATTGTAATCTGAATACTATACACTCTGCATAGCTGTCCATGCAACTTTTACTAATCACTGAATGAGGAAAAGGTCTTGTAGAAATAATAACATGTGACCATGTAATTGCATATGTTGTCTGAAATCATTCTTTAAAAAAAGAAAAAAAATGAGTTTGCTTAAAAAACAGCTACTCAAACACTTCCTAAGTTTACATTTCTCTCCTTTCAGTGACTTTAGTCTGTAATGTAAATATTATTTTAACATTGATGCCTTTTAAGCATTTTCCTTTCTCTTCCTTACAAGTAAAAGCTGAGCTTACCATGCACATCTTGGGTCAGCAGTCTCCCACAACCAGTGAGGTCTGAAGCTTGAACTTCTCAGTTTCATTCACAGTGACTTTCTGAGTCCCAGGCTTTGCTTGAGAGCTGAGGTTGTCCTGGGCTGTCAGGGATGTTCAGGCAGAGGTGTTCTAGTCCCTGATTCTCTTATTTGTCCTCTCTGGAAAGTAAAGTCTTGTTGTCCCATGTGATGCCCCAGGGGTACAGACGGAGCATTGTAATCCTTTTGCTTTCACAGTAGGTAGGACTGGATGGTGGGGAGCCACCTGATTTAGTTAAACTTCCTTTCCACATGCAATAGCTGTTCTGGCGCCACTAAAAATCTTCCATGTGCAGACTTTCCTCCTGAAGCTTTAGCAATATAGTGGACTTTGCTCAGGAGAACACAAAAGTTGCTATTTTGACAGGCTGCCAAAACTTTAAGCAACATAGCAAGATGAGGGAAGTTGGAAGCAACACCTGTGAATCTTAAATGAGGATTTTTCTCTCTGTGGGTTCTTGGATGGTCTGATTCGAAGCTGAGAAGAGGCGAACACTGGTGTTAACCATTTCATCAGAAGCAGTGATCAGTAGAAAAGTGACAGGCACAGAATTAAGATCAGAACTTCACCATGTTCTTACCTACACTCAGCCTTATATATCACATTATCTTTTTCAATTTTCAGCTTAGATTTACATGTATTAAAAGATGTTAATGTAGCAGATGTGGAGGAAAAGGACATTATTTGCATTTGGAATTATTTGACATAAAGTAGATAATTCATAAGATAATTTACTTATATTTAATAAGTATCAACATTAGTTTAAGAGTATGGCTGAAGTCCATAAAAGGATTAGAACAATAACATTTTATCATTTCCTCTTCTTCCTTTTTGACATAAACCTGCTAGTTCTTGAATATATTGTGTTTTACAATGCTTGTCTTTGCACCTTTAACAAGTGACTCTCTGACACTAGAGATTTTTGTCTAATACATGCAGCATCTCTGGTTATACTGAATTCCACCAGCTCCATGTCTGTTCTCCTTTTCTAGCATATTGAAGAGCACTAGTGGATCATGCGCTCGTAGCTAGGAACATATGCACTATCTTTGAAATAAAAAATTAAATATCTTTTTTCTAAGCAGTAGAATCTGCAGGCCTTGGAAGACACTGGAATTTTCTGAATAGATTTAGATTTGTTTTGCCAAGACTTTTATCTTAAATGGTTGGGAAGGCAATAAACCCAACAAAATGTGGTGTTTCTTTCCTTTGTGGATCCAAGTAAAGAGCTTTGATAGGGGAAGCAGAAAGGACTGAGCAAAACCAATTTGTTTATTTTAAATTTTGGCATTATTTTTGATGATGAATAGATGAGGCGATCTAGGTTTAGTCTTTGATATTTAATGTTATATATAGGAGGTCAGTAATTTGCATGGCCTGGTGGATATTATATTGATGACAGTTTAAGTTGTTTATTTTCATAGCAATACTTTTTAATGGGTTACTGCACTGATTTAAGATATAATGTGCTGTTCTGTGCACATATCTAAATGTTGTTAAACATATATAATTGAAAAAGTTATAAAATACGTCTTTTTTAGTTAACTTAAAACATTAGAAGAGCAATAGTTAATCAAATGCAAATTTTATTACCCTAGTAGTAAATATGGGTCCATAAATTACTTATTAAATTATTTTCTGTAGTTTAAGAGGCTGTGCCTTATCGTTGCAGTTTGTAAGTTTGAATAGAGTTGTGACAGATCATTTGTTGCATGAGATTCTACTCCTGCCTGGAAGGTACAATTCTAAGATGAGAGCAGTGTTTACAGTCTCCATTTTGCAGAAAAGCTAAAGTAATTCTTAATCATTCTGAGGCCTTATCTAAAATGGGTTGAATCAGTGAGAGTCTTTTCTCAGGAAGATCTGGATCAGATCCTAAACTCTTAAAACATGAATAAGCTGCATCTATGGAGTTAAAACCTTCAAGCAATTGTTCTTATAATGTTTGTGTGCCCCTTTCACATGAAAAGCTTTTGGAGAGAGAACAAATCAAGATAGTTCTACAATGAGGAGAACTGGATTTCATGTATTTGAATATTTGATAGTATGGTGCATCAAGCATTGCTCTTCTACTCTTCCTCTGTTTCTCTGACTGTTGAAGGGTTTTTGGTGGGTTTTTTCCTTCTGATTTTTTGACTGTGCTTTCATTTTCTTATTGTCCATTTAATTAAGATCCACTTTGGCTTGGCTTAAATCAGTACATTCTTAATTGATTCGTGCTGCAACCACAATTGATACTACTGGTACCTCGAAGGGTAGGTATGGGATTAGTGATACTGATACATAGAGGAGGTAATTTGTTTAAATTTTATTAATTTCAGTTATACTGCACATGATTTTGTAGACTTAGCATTTTGCTTAAAAGCCAGTTAGTTGATCATTTGCCTCAGAAAATCCTAAATCACCTGAAATGGAATCAAAACAGGAATTTACCATGTAAAGTGGCATGCTCTTATTATACATTTACAGTGCAGAAGCACCTTCAAAAGAGAGTGAAATTGGTACCTTTTGGAAATCAATCTCATGATTTATGAATGTAGGTGCAAACTAATCTGAATCTATTTTCTGACACAGTTATTCAGCTTTGACAATTCCTTTGTGTTCATTTAACATAACCAATTATCTTTTGATTGCAAATAGCTATGGTAGTACTAACCTTGTAAATATATGTCTAGCACTAAAAGACTACTGAAATGCAGTTTTTCTACTCTAAATCTTTAGAAAAGGAAAAGTGTGTATTGATGTATTGTGATATTTATTGGGTCATAATGTATTGAAATTTTCTTTAATGCATACGTTAGTGATTGTTTACTGTGATAAAGTGCATAGAGGTCTCTGCAAGGAGTTCTGCATGGAAAGAATTACCTCATGTCAGTGGTCACTCCTCAATTAAAAGTTCCATTAGCAGATGATTCCTGCTTTTGGTTTGTGTACTGATTGCATTTTATTGCCTCTAAATCAGGTTCCTAGACAAGGAATAAATAAACAGTAAGAGTGTTTGGTAATGGTATCCTGATCTTTTTTCACAGTTGGTAACACCTATGTCCATTTCAATCAATTAGGTTTGGAATATTTACTAAAATTCTTTAATGTATTTGAACTGTCTTCAAAAATGACTAGTTTCACTGCTATTAAAATACAGATTTCTCTTAGAAGCATATCCAGAGGTTAGTTATATAGTAGTAAATGTTTCAGTTTTTCATAAGACTAGCACTGAGTGGAACATCTCCCTTATGAGGAAGGGCTGAGGGAGCTGGGTCTCTTTAGCTTGGAGAAAAGGAGACTGAGGGGTGTTTACAAATATGTAAGGGGTGAGTGTCAGGAAGATGGAGTTAGGCTTTTCTCAGTGATGACCAGTGATAGGACAAGGGGTAATGGGTGCAAATTGGAGCATAGGAGGTTCAAGGTGAATATCCGAAAAAACTGTGGGAGTGACAGAGCCCTGGAACAGGCTGCCCAGGGAGGTTGTGGAGTCTCCTTCACTGGAGACATTCAAAACCCACCTGGATGCGTTCCTGTGTGATGTACTCTAGGTGACCCTGCTCTGGCAGGGGGGTAGGACTACATGATCTTTCGAGGTCCCTTCCAACCCCTAGGATTCTATGATTCTATGAAATAAGGAAAACTTGTCTTTTTATCTTCAGTTCTTACTAAATTTTGTTTAAATTCAGATACAAGAAAAAATTACTAAGCTTTGACTGGAACTTCAGAAGTGAATGATAGCTATCAGTTATATAGTGCCTCCAAAGGTCTTTTCCTCTGCTGTCTCAGACAAATGACATTGATAGAAATTTATATGCTATGTGGTGCAAGTTACAGAGGTAACTGTTCCTATCAAAAGGGGAAGTAAGTACTGAGCTGATGAAATGGTGCTTTTCTGCAAGTACCAACATTTCTGAAGCACTATTTTGGTAATAAAGACTCTTGTAATAAAATACATCCTGCATTCTTAGAAGAAAAATTCTAGCACAACGTTGCATTTTTAAATTAAATATTAACTCAAGGTCACTTGATATACTCCAATGGAGTCTTTGGAAATGGATCCCTACATTTTTATGGTGATGTGTTCCTGAGTCAGTCGTGAGATCATTTTGTGCTTAAAACAGACCTGCAACCTGTTCCAGGTGTTTTACTGACTGCAGCAAGTGTGACAGGCAGGCCCCTCATGTCTGAGTCTTTGCTACCCCAGATCTCTGGAACTTCTATGAACTTAAACTTACTGATGTTTTAAGTTCCTAAGGAGTGAGAAATCAGAAGTGAAACCAATTTACAAAAGGCTTTATTTTTTCTGAAAAAAATGTTTAAAATGTGAGGATACTAGTACTGTTGCAAGTGCTGTTAATAAAGCATTTTCAGAAGCCTAATAACAGGCATGTAGTGGTGAAATGTTTGACTCTTCCTTTTTTAAAAGACAGAAAAGGCATCTGGTATCTGCTTGGATTTTTGCAGTCATATAGTGAAGACAATTGACCAGATTTTCACTACAGGAAGGACACTGTGTGGAGTGTGTCCAGAGAAGAGCCACCAAGCTGGTGAAGGATCTAGAGAACAAGTCATATGAGGAGCGGCTGAGGGAACTGGGGATGTTTAGTTTGGAGAAGAGGAGGCTCACGGGAGACCTCATTGCCCTCTACAACTATCTGAAGGAGTTGTAGGGAGATGGGTGTTGGCTGCTTCTTCCAAGTGACAGGACCAGAGGAAATGACCTGAAGCTGTAGCAGGGGAGGTTTAGATTGGATATTGGGAAGAATTTCTTTACTGAAAGAGTAGTCAGGCACTGGAACAGTCTGTCCAGGGAGGTAATGGAGTCACCATCACCTTGATGTATTCAAGAAATGTGTAGAAGAGGAACTTCAGGGCATGCTCTAGTGGCTGAAAGGCATGCTCTAGTGGCCAAGGTTGTAGGTTCTGCATGTGTTCTTCTTCAGTGGTAGTTTTGTTTTTGCTTAGGTTTTTTTTTGTGTGTTTTTTTTGTTTGTTTGTTTTTTTATGGTTAGACTTTGTGATCTCAGAGGTCCTTTCCAACCATGACTATTCTGTGATTCTGTAATATGAATGCATCTAGAGGTCTCAGCTATTGTATTGCTCAGGTAACTGAGAAATAGTGACTTAAAACTGCCAAGTAGCAGGCATGTCGCATTGTAGCACACACCTGATAGAATTAGTTTTATTTTACCATAGTGGCATTAGAAACAATACCAAATTGCTTTTGCTCACTTCAAAGCACATTAATAAGTATATATGTAAGGAATTATCTTAAAATTTATAAATGGTAGCTTTAAAAATGCTTCAAAATTACGTGCTAATTTTAATGTAACTTATATTTTTTGTTTTGTCTTTTTTTATTAGGGTAGAAAAGGCTTTGCTGGCCCCAACGGCTTTATAAGTGTGATGAGATATTTCTAGGATATAAATAATAAGGTAGAAGGAAGTTCTAATGGTTTTGCTATTTTTCTATCATTTTTATTAATGATTCTGTACAGCTTTGAAGATCTATTACAGCCTGTAAGTGCTAAGTATTATTTAATAGTAACTGCTTAAAATGACTGAAATAGAAAGGGTTACGGTCTTGGGGGCTGATTAGGGAAATAGCTGAATTTAAGCCCAGTGATTTACTGCATCAGCCCATAAGCACATGTGTCTTTCTAGGGCTGTGACTTTAGCATTGTTTAGGTTTTAAAATACAATTCTGGTTTATAAAGGATGAATGGAAAGTAGGAGCAATGACTGATTAATTATTTTTGTTAAGAAATATTTTAATTGAAATAATAAAGTAGATAATTAGTTGTAGACCTGAACTGTAAGTAAAGGCACTAAAGCTGCCTCACAGTCAGGGAGGCTTAGTTGTTTCATCTGTGAGCTTGTTTACACAATTTGGACTTTATTTGCATGTTGTAATGCTCATGTAACGTGTATTGTATATAGCCAATTTGTCTGAAATTACTAAACTAGCTTAAATTTTGTCCAGTTTTAAAAGATGTCAAGAAGCCTTTTCTTTCTGAAGAGCTGTTTCCTGCATCTCGAGGTCAAATCTCGGTACCTGAGGAGTACCTTGTGTGACCATGTTGAACTTAATAATAGTATGGTAGTTACTGTGTATAGTCCTAGTCAGATATTCTCATTGTTTTGAAAACAAGATAGAAGCTCTCCTTGCCTAGAGAATGGTTATTTTTCTCCCTTCCTTACTATATACTGTAAACAACTATCCTTCCAGATGAGTTATTTCTTCTGTAATATATTAAAGCTACTACTTGCATACCTGTATTTTGCAAGTTGCTGACTGTGAAGAACTTGTCCCTCCACATCACAGGTGCTTAGTGAAGGCACTCAATAAGTATCCAAACATGACTTTTTTCACTTTAGATGACCAGGTTGTGATCCATGTTGCTGAACTGAGTAAAGGCTTTTGTAGCTACTTCATGATGCTAGTTCATAGTTGAACTATATTGTAATCAGAAGTAGGTAATATTTTTTAAAAGAGAGAGAACAGAACTTCACACTCACATGCTTTGTGTGCCAAGTCAAAGCTATTAACCACGTGAGGCCTTCTGTTTCTCTTCTGGTGTGTCCTGCAGGCGTCACACACATGAGAAGGGGGACGTTTATGAATAGTGAAATAACTATGAAATATGAAGAGTGAAATAATTGCTCTTGGCCTTTTAACCAACTAAAACTTATTTTAACAATTTATTTGTTAAAAAACAAAAGGACTAGCAAAGCATTGTGAGATACTTGGCAAATCAGTGAGGTGAAGAGTACCAGAAATGATGTTACCAAAAACTAGATTTGTTTGCTTTGTTTTGTTTAGTTTCTGGGGCATTTAAGTTACTTTAATGGTTATCCAGAGATGTGTAAACTTTGCCTAACATGAGCATCCCTAGTCTACATGAGTTTGAAGTAGTGCTGGGAAATCCAGGTTGGCCCTTTCAGCAGACAAAACCTTTAAGCTACTGCATCACCTTACAAGCATTACAGTGCTTGTGTGATTGTCCTTGACGTAGACATCCCTGTTTCTGCTTCAGACTAGCCTGTTGTCACAGTCTTGCATATGCAAATAGAACTTCTGTGACAGTGACATGCTAATGCTCCCAGCTTTTGGAGGAGGCAGACCGAGGTGTATTAAAATATCTCTGTAAATATATTCTAATGGTGCAGCTTCATATTGCAGCTAATTAATCTGACAGCTGGTGACCTCTGAAAGAAGTGATCACCATCCCCTTGCCTGTCACTGCCACTGGGCTCTGGCTTCCTTCATGTTGATGTTGCAGACCAGTTAAGAGAGTTCAGTGGGCAGAAATGTAAGCTTACAATCAGGTAGCTTACAGTTCCCCAAGACAATTCAGTAATGGAAAAGAGGGAAGGACTTAATCATCTCCCCTTTTGGCCATTAGATTATATGCAGTAAAAAAAATATCCATCGTGGTGGGGTTTGGCAGGCAACTGGCTGCTCTAAGGTTGTGCTCCCATTGACACAAATAGTCTTACTGTGCCTACCCAGTTTCAGCCATAGCTGTGAGCTAAATCTGATTCTGATTTGAAGGAAAGCTGAACTTCAAACAGGGTCTGTGCTGAGTCCACCAACACCCACCTCATACCCCAGTCCCAAAACCCAACACCCCAGACAATGCACAACATAAATATTCTACCAGATTTGAATCTTATTCAGCAATTTGTAATACCCATGTAACCTCTGCTATGCTACTTAACTCTGTTTGCAAACAAACCCAGTTGAATCAGGAAGCTAATTTGTTTCACTGCTCTGACAACAATGGGTGGAATCATCTTTAGTCAGCAGCAGGTAGTTTCATCAGTTTATGCTGACTGAGAAAATGGGAAGATGGAAACTGAAGAACAAAGTTTCAGTTTATTTAGTCCTATTCAGTTGCACACAGCACTTCTCAACAGCTCTGAGAAATAAAACAAAGACCACATCTGTAATGATTTCTTTGCCAGAGTTTTAGTTAATTTTTATTAAACTTTATTACAATAGCCTGACTTTCAAACTAATTAAAACACTACTGTTTGTCTTGTTTCCAAAAATACTTTGGTTTTGATATTGCAATCACTTAGCTAAGAGAAGAATGAGTAATTAAAGTTATTCTCAAGTTGGACAATTTAGTTTATTTAAAAATGCTTTATATAGTTTTTAGATGAAGTTATAAATGTTCACTTTGGAACTACCTGAAGATTAATAGTGATGCATTTGAAATGCATTATTTTTTTATTGATTCTTAATGTAGTAAATTACTGAAGTTATTTGGCAGCAAACAGAAATAGCCAGTGATGTTGTTCACATTTATTTTCCTGATAGCGTCACAATTTGCATTAATTACATTGCAGCTGCACTCACTTATATTAAAAAGCTTCTACTATAATTAATCCTTTCTATTTCAAATCATTTTGGCACAATTTCTAGCAATAAACACTCATAAAAGACAGACACTTGAAAAATAACATACAAGTTTCTTCAATATACCTATTGCTGTTTTTTCCTGACAAGGAATTATTGATAGGCTTCTAGGATCAAGTGTTGCAAGTGGCTAAGTCTTAAGACCAATTTGAAAAATGCTAAGTGGATTACTTTGCATAAAAAATAGACAGGTTTTGAATTTGTGTAATTAACCTGTGTTTAGAAAATACCTTGATTTATGTCTACATTTGTATTTCAGTTGCATACATTATGGAAATTTAATTTATAATCCATTTAGCTGATGTGATCATAGTTTTTAGTGCTATCATTTATTAGTCCTTGTATATTAAATGCTCTAAAGGCTTAAACCTGCCTTGTATAAAAAATTACACCTCTGCATTTACATTTTATGAGTCATAGATGGAATTCCATTTTAAATTCGGGTAGCTTTGATATATTTAAGGAATTACAATGGCTTTATTGTTACTAATGCAGGAACAGCAAACACTGACCTTATACATTGCAAATTAATGATTTATCCCTCTAGTTTGCTTTTAAAGTCAACCATACAAATGAGGATTTCGACTTCTACACCTTGAATAAATCATACAGCTCTAAATATAATGCACCCTTTGGCTTTGAACTCGTTATTCTCAATTCTTTCTGCAAGGTTTAACTCACCTCATAGAAATGTTCTTTCAGAAGTTTAAGGAATTGTGTGTTTTTCTTAATATCTTTCTTGGAACATCATTGAATGATTACAGCTACATTTATTCTTCTTTTTACTTTTTTTGCTCATTGTGCTTCCTCTTCTAAGTTTACAGCAGATTATGACAGAATTAAGTAATGCCAAAACACTCCTCTTGAAGAGTTAAAAGAGAATAAACAGTGATGTTGGTGATGTGTTTTCTTGTCAGCCTGGTAGTAATATTAATGATACTGTAAATATTTGATTCTCATTGTTTGAGGTGCCAGTGTGGCAAACAGACTGGGCAATGGGAAAGGCTGTGCACAGACAGCACCTTTCAGGCATGTTTTTTTAAAGGCCATGGTCTTTTATATTTCCTTTATTCATGTAGGCTTTCTGTAGTATCATCCTGGCTCTTTCTAGCAGAGTGGTGTTGCTGGAGTTCTGTGCATTTTTGAAAATTCTTGAGGACTCTTCAGTTTACAGAAAAACTACATTTTTCATGAGTGCTGCTTATCTAGGTCAGGCTCAGTTTTGGTTCATATTTTGAGAAGTTTGAGTGTCAGATGTAAGAGGGATTGGACATATGACAGTTGTAACTAGTAAGCTCTCAGCTTGAAAATTAGGAAGGTTTGATGATGCCATTAAGCAGTAGAATTCACCAAAAGTATGCAGCAAGGAATCTATGTAACATGCAAGAGCAGTTTATTTGGATTAGATAAAATGCACTGATGTTACAGTTATTTTAAAAGGGCTACATGTAGCAGCTGATATAAACAGAAGAGTATTGTTTGTGGCAATGCTAATGGAGCTGGAGATGCTAACTGTTTTGGAAGATGTTCATCCTACAGTTGCATTGTTGTTTAGCAAACTTTGCTTTTCTTGCCAATCTATGCATTTGATACACTTCCTGATTGCTATCATACTTCAGACAAGAAGTTTAGTGACAGATAGGCAGTGACTTTCCTTTTTAAGTCACTACGTAATTTATTTGTAAAATTTGGGAGCTTGGAATTTCACAAGAATATTAACATTTCAAACTTAGAATGAATGTCTTTAAACCAGTGCAATAATCTGGGCTGTTGTCATAACAGATGATCTTATTCAGGCACCAAATCAAGAATTACCAAGAAGTTGAGAAATAGACAGTAGCCTTCAGAATGCCTGCATGTGCAACAGCAAAATCTAATGTGCTTTTAATTGCTTTTTCAGGCTCTTTATGAAAATATGCTGGTGGAGCTGCCATTTGCTAGTTTTTTCCTCTCAAAATTGCTCGGAACAAGTGCTGATGTTGACATTCATCATTTAGCTTCATTAGATCCAGAAATGTATAAAAATTTGCTTTTTCTCAAGAGCTATGAAGGGGACGTGGAAGAACTTGGACTAAATTTCACTGTTGTAAATAATGACCTTGGGGAAGCACAGGTAAGAATGGCTTTTGTTTTTTTTGTTGTTTCATGTATGACTGATGAGTCATTGCTACACCTACTAATGATTTTTTTTTAATTTAAAAGTGATATGAAATAACTGATAAATATGCTGTGTATTGTAAGGCATAATAGGGATTCTGATTTGATATTTGGAGTAGACAGTAACTAACGTACTTAAAATAACAACTTTTGATGGTGACTTAAAGGTCTGGTCTTTTAAGTACTAAACTACAGTGATTATACATTAAAAGTTCTATTGCCTGTGGTAATTTATTGAATGAAATATTGTATGTTGTTTCTTGATTGCACTTCAGATTATCGCAAAAGTTAGATAGTATGTAAACTATACATGTACTGCCTGGCTTTGTAATCAGAGTTAGAAATCAAAATGGTTTTAAATAGTGATGACCTCTTATTATGAGATATGTTGTCTCCTGCAGCCACCATTTTCAAAGTAGAGGGCCTGAAGTTAGGGATATGACATCAGTTGAGTCAGGAGAAATGGGTGCTCAGTGGTACTAAAAAGCAGTTAGGTAGGGCCAATTAGGTCCTTAAGTATGAGTTTTTAATGCAGTTGTACTATATGATTTGATTATGGCTTTTATTTGCTCTTTTGTGAGTACCGAGATCACTTATGCTCATAGTAGAAAATAAATGTCACTAGACCTTGAAAAGTGTGCCTTTATGTGCTAATAAATTAACCTCCTTAGTTCAAGTATTTTGTCATGCTTCCTCTTTCATTTTTGAGGATACTGTGTATTACTTATTGTCTGTTTACTCTTGATGATAGTATTTAATTAACAGTTGGATCAGAAAAGTAGACCTGGCCAGACTGTGACATGCGGCAGCATCTGAATTCAGCCTTATTTCTTGTGGAAGAACTGGGGATATAAAAGGGAGTAAGCAGTGCTCTTGGTTTGCCTGTTGGGAAGGGAAGCCTGGGACTCATCCCATCTCCCAGAAGCAGCAGCCCCCCTGTGATGCAGTAGCTAGTTCTGGACAGTGTTAGGCTGGGTTCTCTACTGCTGCTTAAATCGGAGCAAGCTTGATGTCCAAGACTTCTGCTTTAACAGTATCAGGCCCGGACTTTGTCTTTACTCTTGTATAATCCATTTCCTGTAATTTTGGAAGATGCTAAAACTTGCATTACATCACAATTTTAAAATGGTGTCTTCAGATTTGGGATTTCTGAATCATGCTGAGGGGGGTAGTCAACAATTGTCTATGTAAGTCATGTTTCATATTAAACGTCATTTCTTCCCATGGGTTATACTCCATGTACGAAAACTTCTGACATGCAGCATCTTTAGAAATCTAAACACTTATACACTTGAAATAAAGGCATATATCAGAAAGCAGGTTTTTAGAGCACCTACTCTATTGTACAATGTTGTACAGTAGAGCACCTGCTCTGTTGTAGTATGTGCCGTAGGTGACTGATCCAGAATTGAGTTCTGTGCTATCCATGTATTTGGTTACTACACTGCAAAACACACAAGATGTCAGTTTCCAGTATAACCTGGGATTTTTGAAGGGGTGGCGTGTGTGTAAATCTGTGATTTGTATTCTAAAGCCATTCATTTAAATGCACTTAAATTCATAATTTTGCTGATCACAGCTAGTACAAAGCCAGATCAGTCTCATAATAAAAAAGGAAAAGAAGCTAATATTTTCTGGAGCGCTTGTGGTTTCCATACTTTATATATCTACTCTGTATGTCCTCAAAGATTAACCACATAAGTTAAAATTTACCTCAACAAGTAGAAGGGCAGAGAAAAGAGAAATAGCTTAAAAATAAGATAGGAGATCCAAGCTATGGATTTTGTCAGCTTCCCCTGCTGCAACAAAAACTTGTAAAATTGCATTCTTGCCAAGAGGCCTAATTTGTTTTTTAAAATTCTCTGAAGGCTGTGGCTCATATTATCAAGACTTTTGAATTTTAATTGTTTGGCATAACTTTAAAAGGGAGATTAAATATAATAGTGAGTTTCTGAGTAACTGAATTAAATAGAATTTAAATATTCCAATGTTGTTTTGCTGTGTTTATACTTGGAGAGAGAACACTCTACCTGTGAAGTATTCACCTTTTAATGAGACTGCATATTAGCGTAGTTCAACAGAACTGTTTGGTTCTCATGACTGTCTTCTGTGTTTTAGTGCAAGAAGCTACTTTTTATACTTTATTTCAGTACCTTAAGAAATCTCATATGGATAGATACATTTTGTTGGTATTTGACTTGTGTAATCATTGCATGCTAATGAATTATGTCAAGGTAAGGCTAATTCACTTTGGGGAAAAGAGCTTAATTTGCACTTTATGTGTTGAATGTGCATTATCTCCAGTTTTCAGCTAAACAACCACTTTAGCGTCTAATAAATTAGTGCCCAATAAATGCATCATAAATCTATCATTGTAAATAGCTGTCCTCATGACAGTGTCCATCCAGCAACTGTGGCACAAAAGCATTATCTGCAATGAAAGGCACATTCAGAAGGGGCTGTATTGCCTCTCTGAGTAGTAGTGCAAGGTAAAAATTCTATTATCAGCGTATTGATTCCAATCCTGTAATGTGCTTTTAGGTCTCATTAAACTATTGTCAAAGTGCATTCACCAGAAGTTGCAAAAGGTACTTAATAATTTGCACATTAGACCCACTAATTAGGGTAGCTATGCCATCAACCTTATCTTTGAACCCCAAATATCTTTAGCTTTTGATAAAGAACTGTCTAATGCAGTGATGCCAACCTAGATTTCAGCTCTTGGGTCTGCTGCATTAAAGGGTGGCCGGTAAAAGAGTCACAAAAGAAAGTCAACGTATAGCTACAGGTGTCTTCAAGTAGCTGTGTATATTGATTTTATTTTCCTTTTTATCTTAGAGATTTGATTGTAAGTAATAAAATGATTATGAGTTCCTTAAAATAAGTATAAGGTTAACAAATTCAAGAAAATAACTCCTCAGATTTTTTTTTTTATTTTTTTTTTAATGAGGGAATTGAGTTTTGTGGCTGCCCAAGGGAAGAGAGGAGGATTCATATAGACATTCTTTTTCAGAAATGTTAGATTCCGTACTTTAGAGAGTTTCTGGTGGGCCATGGTCAAACTCAGACATTGATTCTTAAGATTACATGGATCAGAACAGTTGAATATGATCAGAAGATTCCATAAACAAGGGCTAAAATCACAAATCCACAGAACAGCTCTTTAATATACAAGACAGGAGTTTCTGTGAATTCCATGTAGTATAGAATTTGATGACATGAAAACCTTGTTTTTTTAAACAGATATGAATGCCTTTTCTGCTACTGAAAATATGTTGACTCACTAAAGGAAAGTTTTTGCCTTTTTACATTTACTTGATATAAATTTTTTAAGCATTAAAAATAATTCTGACAGTTTCTGGTTTTGCAACTTCTTCACTAGGATACAGTGGCTTAGATGAATGATTTTGCATATTTTTCAGAGAAAAATATTTTTGAGGCTGTTCCTTCTCAGGCAGATCTGTAACACTTATGGTAAATGCATTTTTAGGCATTCAAATGCAATTTGCTACCCGGAACTCCTTCCTGAACATCTGGAAAGCAGATGACAGGGCAAGAAAGCAAACAGTTTTCTACTTTTTTTCAGAATAGAGAAAAACTTTATAGGCTATGTGAATAAAAGTGGTCAGAGTCCAAAAGTTAAAAGATTTTAATCTGTTTTAAAAACAGGTTTGTTAGACTTCTTGACTTTATGAGTGTTTTTTTGAAATTGCACTGGCTGTATGTCTTATGTCTTCAGACACAAAAAACAATACCTAGGTGACAGGTCCTTTATGCTCTCCTAAATATGTGACTTTGATAATGAACCAAGTTCAAATGTAGTAGGTTGGGTTTTTTTTAAGCTTAAATCTACAAAGTAGAAAATAAGGTGATGACACAAGTCTGCACGTTTTGGGAGGTTTCCTGTTCTCGCCCTTCCTGTGTAACCTGTGTTGTTATCTTGCACCCTCTAGTGGCAAAAAATGGATAATAAAATAAAAACGCAAGGTGATGCGTATTTTAAGATACATTAAGTTATGTTGCGGCCTCTTTGAAAAGTAACTCTTCAACAGTCATTCCTGACATTTAGTATTAAGTGGGAATTCTGCAGTAGTCCCTTCAAAATGCCATAAAAGCAATGAAGGAGTAAAAAGTGAACTGCATCTACATTTATTATAGTTTTACTGCCATCGAGTGTTACCATTTTGTGTCTTCTGGTTTACATCCTTCTTAGCCTTTATGGCATAATGTATTTATTATTTCTGCTACATTAGCCCCTGTGTTTCAGAATGTGGTAGTACTTTGATAAAATGGTGGTAGAATTAATCTCACATTATCAAATGTCAATGGGTAGTTAGGTCACAGGAAAACCCCAGGGAATTCAGTTAACTGAATGCTGTAGTCTTGTGGCATTGCAGGATTTGGGGGAGCTATGTAAGTGTTGCTGATCAGAAATAAAGGTTTGCTACTTAAAAAAATAAAAAATATAGGAAAAGTAGGATTTTTTTACCTCCTGTTTTCTAAAAGTAGTGGTCAAAAAGAGTACAATGCTTTATTTTTCTAATTTGCAGGAATAACATTATAGGGAGAGAGAGTAGCTTTTATTACATGAAGAATACAGCTTTCTCAGTATCCTTAGACCACTGTGGAGACAATGCTACTATAACGCAAATGTAAGCATAAATTAATCTGTGCCCTGATCTCTTATTTGCTGACCTGCAGGGGAGGTTAGATGTTTTACTTTACCTAGTGCTGGGATGAATCCCAGAACACAGCAGTTTTGTAAGACACCCTGCCAGTAGTTTCCTTTAGCTGTGTTTGGAAGGAAGTCAGTTCAGGCATCCTTTGGTGTAAATACAGAGCTCACAGAACTGGCTGTATGCATATTGAATAATAACTGAGTTTCTTGTTGGTGTCTATATTCTTAAGAGAAGCTTGATGAGTTAGGTAATACAAATATGCTTTAACATTGCCAAATTCAGTGTGTCTGTACCTCAAAGAGAGGAACTGTATTTTGTGAAGTAGTGATAAAAGAAATGGTAATGATACAGTTCTGAAAAACAAAGAGAAGATTGTAAGTGGGCAGGTAACTAAGTATTAGTTGTCGAGGTCTCAACAGTCTCTGTTGGTGCAGATCATCACTGGTAGCTCTGATCCTCTAATACTAAAGAGGGTAGGAGTTTAATAACTGAAGAGAGAGCTGTCTGATATTGCTAGGTTTTGTAAGAGGATATTTTATAGGAGGAAATTAAAGGAACTTGTATTAGTTTAGTTCAGTGAAAAAGACTGGCAAGGTGAATGAAGAAGTTGCTGCCCCTAAGTAATACATCATGGGTAGAATTGAGGAAGGAAAGTGCTGGTTAAGCTATAGGACAATATTGAGACAAGAACAGTAGGTATGAACAAACTTTACCCATTGAACTTGAAGTGGAAATAAGATTAATCCAATTATCAACAAACTTTCCAGTGACAATATAAAAAACTTATTACAGTTCTACTAACCTTGTGGACTTTACCAGGAGAAATATCCTTACTCTTAGGCCAGCCAGTGGCACCAGGTACTGGCTTGTACCTTCTGGACTGATGAGCTGCATTGCATGCCAGGCTCTGCAAGGAAGCCTCTCTCCCCAGAGGAATCTATCCTGCCTCTTGGGTCTACAGTCCTTGTTGAAGGGGACTCACTGAGAAAGGAGCAAGCTCATGTGCTTAGGGAATGGAAGAGTCAGCTAAACTGACACCTTCATTTTACTTAATTGTTCAGGGAGTAGGACTTAAGCATAGTCACTACTACCTACACTCGGAGGTGGTGGTGTATTGATAAGGCTTTTTCCGGTAGGTGTAACAAAATCAAGAAGCTCGCAGCTGGAGGATTAAAATGGGAAGTAGGACATATTTTTAATACTTATTGTAATTCAGGTTGTCCTGCCTTATAAAGGAAAATGGTAAATACTCCATCACGTGGAGTCTTTACACCAGGATTGCTTGTCTCTCTAAAAAATGTGCTCTAACTCATCTCTGGATTTATTGAGTTAAATACAGGAAACTCTAGACTGTGTTATCTGGGAGGTCAGATTCACACAAATTAATGTTCTTTTTTGGCCTTAAAAAGCTATGAATCAAGTAAAAATCTGAATGCTCAAAAGCACTGTGAATTTTTAATCTTACCTCTTTGCATTTTGCTTAGTACAGGAACAGCTCACATTATTAGGTAGCATGTTACAAAATAAGCGGTTCTTGTGTTTAGGCTCTGACCTCTAAAGATGTAATTGTTTCCACAGACTGAAATACACAATTTAAAAATAATAATAAAATTTCCTGCCTTAAGAGTGTAGAAAAATAAACTTCCTTCTGAAGGGTTCACAAGGCAACAGTATTTCAGCTTTTCAGGTTTTTTTAAATCCTCCTCTTAGTGCTCTTAATAATGCCTTCTGATTGGGTTGCTACTCCACTAAATTAACCTCATTTAGTAGCAAGTAGACAATGTAAAGGTCTTCAGCATTTTAATAGCAACTACAGTTGATCCTGTATATCTTAATGCTAATACAGTGTATTTGTTTAGAGTTTGTTTTGTTTTGTTTTTCATTAAAGGTTCTTCCATGCTGAGGTATCTTGGTGTTCTTGAAGGACAGAAGTTAAACTTCTCTGTAGAAAAGACAAGGTTTAGGCTTGTTTTTTTGTGTGTTTATTTTTCTTGGAAGAACTGAATGTATATATTTTCACTTCTCCACTGTAGGAATCGTGAATGCTTATCATTCTATAATTAGGCTTGTATCAGAATCTGTATTACAACTGAGGGGACACTGCCTTTACTGTAATGGGTTCCTACAGAATTCACCATCACCAGTTAGAGCCCAGCCAACTGAGCACAGCTTTCCTAATCCAAGTGGAAGGAGAGTGCTCTGTGTGAGCTCTGTGCTTATGCAGGCTACTCCCTCCCCCAGAGCACTTTCTAGAATCAGTGAAGCTAGAAGCGAGTTCGTGAAGGGGCAGTTTTTCACCTCAGTTTCTGTCTGATTTACAATGACAAATTCAGTATTATACACCATCTCGCATAAAAGAACTCGTGATTTTTGCTGAATCTGCTTTCTGGTGATAAACCACAAGGCTGTGCACTCAGCTGCATTAGCAGTTGGAGTGCCTAAAAACTGAGTGCCATGGAGTGTTGTCTTATGAGTAAACAGAAACTCCCCTACCTTTATCACTTGTCATAATCTCATTTTGAGGTGAGTATTCTTGAGTATATTCTAGTAAACCTGGAATACATACATCACTTACTAGAATGTTTTGCGGTTCAATTTTACAACTATAGCACACAGAAAGTTGACCGAGATGATGAATATTGTTGTTTATAGGTGGTTGAGCTGAAGCCAGGTGGAAAAGACATCCCTGTTACTAGCGCTAACCGAATCGCGTACATCCACCTGGTGGCAGACTACAGGCTAAACAAGCAAATTCGGCAGCATTGCCTTGCTTTCCGTCAGGGACTGGCCAATGTCGTGAATCTTGAATGGCTTCGAATGTTTGATCAACAGGAGATACAGGTACTTGTGCTTTAAACTGCAGAAAACAATTGCTTTAAACAGAAATAAATGCTAATTTTTGCCTGTGTTGTAACTGTCTAATTTCCTTCACTGTCAGGTTCTGATTTCTGGTGCCCAAGTTCCTATTAGCTTGGATGACCTTAAATCTTTCACAAACTATTCAGGTAAGTATGTTTTACTTATATAAAAGAAAAAGTATTATGACTGTTTCAGGAACAAACTGACTTCCTTTTTATCCTAGCTTTTAAAAAGTAGTTGTAGGGTCATTCTCATTAACTTCAGCTAAACTCTGTGGAAGGGCCTGAATTTCAGAAGGTTGGGGAAAATTACAACATAACTTTATAAATGCTGGAAAATACAGCTGTTTTATTTGCATGCTTATTCCAGTACTTAAAGGTTGACTACCAAGAAGATGGAGACTCACTTTTTACAAGGAGTCACATGGAAAAGATGAGGATGGGTACAAGTTACACCTGGGCAGATCCCAATTGGACATGAGAAGAAAATTTTTCACAATGAGAACAGTCAGACATTGGAATAATCTCCCCAGGGAGAGTGTTCCCCAACACTTAAGATTCAGCTTGACAAGCTTTACCTATAAATCATTTAAATTTCCTTATAGGTGGCTACACAGCAGACCATCCTGTAATTAAAATATTTTGGAGAGTTGTGGAAAGCTTCACTGATGAAGAGAAGCGCAAACTACTCAAATTTGTAACAAGCTGCTCTCGACCACCTCTTCTGGGGTTTAAGGTAAATACTACAGGTTATGTATGATACAAGCTTCTCTTGTCTGTAGGAATTTACAATTTGAGAACAATGTTAATCTGTGCAGAAACAGATTCAGTGTTTGTATTTGCATGTGTAATGAGTATAGTTTTAAAATATTTTATGAAATGTTCTGTTGTTTTCTATTTTAACGGCAAAATTTGATAAGCCTAAACCACATTGGTTAGAGAACTGAATGTTTGTCCTGGAAGGTTCTTGCTGCCATTTCACTGCAGAAGCAGTATTGCCACCAGTTTCAAGGAACAAGTTGAATTAAGGATAATGTCTTTTAAATCGAGCAAAAGAGGATTTAGGATACAAAAGCAGTTGTTGAGTTTGAACCTCTTAAATGAACTATTTGAGGTGGGAGATGTGTTGCCTTCTAATTACCATTTATCTGATCGTAGAGTCACAGCTCATTTTACCCATATATCTAAATTCTTTCCCACTATCTTCAGATTGCTATTTACAGTGAAGTTTAAGTATGAAGAAAACCTTGTCTGGTGCTTTTAAAATGAAACAGAGGCCAAGACAAGTTGAAGACATTTTGAAGCTGAATTCTTGGGATATTCTACCCATGAGTTGCAGCTGGACTGCAAAATTCTGGATAAGAACTGGCTATTCCCTCTAAAATGTGGGAACATTCAGTGCTTTTCTGTAGGAAAACACATTAAAATTTGCTTCATAGCAACACTGTCACCTTCAGTAGTGTGGTCAACAGCATGTTTACTGTAGTACTATTTAGTAAAATCAATGCAAAAGTAAGCTTATGTAGAACAAATACAGGCATTGGATCATCCACTTTCTTAAAAGTAAGAATAAGATTTGTTGCTACACAAAATTGAGTACATGTGCATAGTAAATTTTCACATTATAAAGTATTATGGTACAATATTTAATTAGCAGTGGATAGTAACTAATTTCCTACATTTTTTAGGTAAAATAGATAGCTGAACCCTTAAGTGAATGCAGGTATTGTGCAAGTCCTGAAGGTTCATTAGCTGTTTTGTAAAGTAAGTGGTGTTGAATGAACATTTTCCTGTTTATAGAAATATTTCAGGGACAAATACTAACTTTTTATACAGGAACAAGGAATTTAGATAACACATAATAGCATGTAGGTGGAAAAAACAAGCTTGGAATTCTGCACAATTTTTTCTTGAATCATACTGTGAAAGTTCATTCTGTTGCGGTTTTTTTGAGGGGTTTGGTTGGGTTTTTTACCAGCATTTAAAAAAAATACTTGAAAGGCAACTGCTAGAAGAATTTCTTTTCAGCTTTAGGAACTGGGCCCTTTCCTTTGACGTGTCTTGGGGGTGACACATGATAAGATATCAGAAGTAAAAAGATGAAACAGAAATCCCTGTATTCCTCTTCCACACATACAACTTAGATACTAGTAGTACTTATCACTGGTTTTCTTTTATTGAATTAAAATTCATTCTAGAACACTCCAAGCTTTTGACAATTTACTATTTTCAAAAGTAGAGCTGGAAAACAAACAAGACACTCCAGTGGTGTCGGACACAGACTCTGATACTTGAATGATTTAAAGTATATAAAAGCGGATGTGGGTTGTCACACAGTAGTATGGGGAACAGTTGCTAGAGGTGATGAAAGAATACTCCCAGTAGCTTAAACAGCTATTTTTTTCTGGCTGCTGAGTTATTTTGAAGTGGAAGAATTATTTCTAGAGCCATATTCTGCAAGGAAGCATGGCCCTTTATTTCCATCTATCCCCTTAGGCTGCAACTTCACGTTCTCTTCCACCTTCAATCCTTTTGTCTGTTTTCCTCTTGTAAGCTAATCTGGGTATGCAGCACTGCCATTGCAGCATGTGATCATTTAAACCTCCTTTGGTACAATCCCTCTGTAACTTTCTGTGCAGCCCTCACGCTCCATAATCCCTTCAGCCGCTGAAGCAAGTGCTGTGTGGGGCTTTTAACATGTGGACAGGCATCATATCCTCCATCTTCAACTATCAAGAATCTACAGCTCAGCTACACTCCTGTTAAAGGCACCTAGGAGAGGAATTGGTATTTTCAGTTGCTAATTTGTCCAGCCGTTCCACATGCCTACTTCAGGATGAAATTAATGATGTCTCACACTCCAGAAAACAAACTCATTAGATCCCCTTTACCAGTAGAGAGTGTCTGGGGTGATCTGATTCAGATACGGAGACAACAGTTATTTAATCACATGAATTGTATCTGGGGTATTCACTGATTGATTTGCATGTTTTATTGTTTAAAAGCCTTTAAGCATTTCTCTTAAACTCTCCAAGCCTATCCCTGCACAGAACTCTAGCAACTAAAAGGATTTTCTAGGACAGTGGGAAGAACAAACAGAAAACTATGGGATGAGACCAAGATAGAACAGGGCACATCACTCATGTAATGAAAAGGAGAATTAGGAAATGGTTGTGTGCAAACAAAGTAAACAAAAGTTTCCATTTGCTGTCATGCTTTTTAATTACAAGGGGAGAGGAGGAAATGCAGATGTAGCTGCACAGTTTTGTGGTGGCCAGTGTGACATTTGAAGAGATGGAGGAAGTGAATCAAAGGTCTAAAAATACTGAGGCTTCAGTATTTTCAGTGACACATTAGAAAAAGCCAGAGGTAGAAAGCTGAAGTTTGTGTGCTTGGGAGATAGGCTACAACCTGACTTTAACATACTTGGCTGGGAAAAAATGGAAGCAAAACAATAATCAGACTTTCAGCACAATAGCAGTAAGCTAAAAGATGAATTCACTGCACAATGGACTTATGTGCTCAGCCACATGCAACAGTCTTGGCAACAGAAAGCAGAGTTAAAAGCATTACTGCTGCTTTGCTGGGCAGCAGTGAGCAGGAGTTAGATCAACACTTGCATGGTGCTTGCATTAGTATCTTGTTGACACGGATTTACTGACAAACCAGGGGTTTGCCAGAAAAAACCCCGTAGGTAACTGTTACTTTCATCAGCAG
>NW_009970726.1:11603619-11610851 GCF_000747805.2 Chaetura pelagica | reverse complement strand
CAGGAATGACTTGGTAGTGTGTAACAGTTTGGGGTTCAGAGCTGTGGAGGTGAAGAGTGCGAAGCTGCAGCCAAATAACTGACTCTATTTATATTGGTGGTACACATGAACACAAGGTGTCTTCAGAATTTGTTTACAGATTTAATATGTGTGTTTTCCTGAGGGGAACACAATTTCTGGTTCTCACTGAAACCTTCTGTATGCTTTATGTTGTGGAACCTTCATGTTTTCTTAAACTTAGTGTATGTTAATTTAAGATAAAGAAATGTCTTGACATTCATATCTTATAGATAGCACAGCCTGACTTTGCATCATCTAAAAATTGAAACTCCTACTGCCAGATTCAGACTCAGAATAACATTTACTAAAGCTAATTAAATTTTAATAAGTTTAATAAATGTGATTGTTACGGACAAAAAGAATCATTAAAATGTGGTTGAAAATTGTTAAGTTCCAATCAGGTCACATAATAAATTGATGGTACTTTTCACTTCCAAACTATTGCAGTTTCCCGCTGTACAGTATTTAATTATGCAACAAATGGTGCCCTTGGCATGACATTTCAATTTAGAACTTCATTTTTCCATTTTTAAAGCTAAAGTAGGGGAATTCAATTAGCATTTTGAAAGGAACATTAAAAAATGCAGCATTTTAGCCATGAAATATTTTAAAGGCCTCCATTTGAACAATAATTTAGCTTAGAATCTCATTGACCTTTTGCCTTTGGGGCTGGGATTTTTTTCTCCCGTTTCTAAAATCAGAACTGTTTTACCTCAGGCAAGCATTTGATAAAATGAATACTTTCTTGCCAGCAAAAGCAGTGCTTTAGAAGTAATAAATAAATATATTTTTCACTATGCTCTTTCTCAGAAGAAAAAAAATCAGATATTATTGAAACAATTATATATTACATACCAAATGTCTTGAAAGTCTGTTCTTCATCAATAGTTATCACATCAAAAGACTATTCAGGGTTTGACAAATGATTACAAGACTCACTGTGCACATCAGTATCATCCCAGTAACAGCTGAGTGATTTTATAATCACTCAGTGAAGAAAGAGCTTTAAGTGAAGTTAGATCTTTATTTGGGCAATATAAAGTAGCTCTTGATTCAGAGTTCTAGACCACGGTAGCATAAGTACTTGGTTAATCTTACACGTGAACAGTTCTCCTGAACTAATTAGTACTGTTTGTCTTGAAATTCATAAATTGTAGGCTTCTTGAAAGATCAGTTTAGACAGAAAACCTTTAGGGCAAGAAATGCTTTTAGCATTGTACCAGACAACTGATTTTATCAAAGAAAACATCATTGTACATTGTGATGAGAAGGAAGGTGATACATCTATATCTATATATCTAGGGTATGCTAAGATACTAAAGCTCTAGAAGGGAAACACTGAAAGCAAACATTGATGATTGTGCATTTATTTGTTTGGAATTTTTTTGCTGTTGTCACAGAAATTGATTTAGTACTATAACTTTATCAAGTTTATTATTAGATTGGGTCACTCATTCATCCTCTTTCTCCTCATAACATAACATGACAGGTAAATGCTTGTGTAAAATTTTTGCATAAATTGGAATACTTTTAAACTCTAACAGAGGGATGTTTTAAGCAGCATAGCACGTCATTAGCTTGAGTGCAGTTGCCTTTGTTGGGATTTTTATGTATACAGAAAAAAAGTCTTCCCTGCCTGGAAATACAAACCTAGAAAGTATAATTGTCAGGAGAAGCTGTGTTGTTATACAGTAACAAATGGTGTATGTCATTCAAACACAACAGAACATCCCTTTCTGTTTACCTCTGTCACTGCTGGTGTTCAGCATGTATTTCTCTGTCAGAAAGCTTCAGTGTAGAAGGAACCCATCCTTTTCCTGTTCCTGCAGAAGAAACAGTGTCCATGGGCATTTAGGAGGCTTTTTAAGGAGCTTCTGAAGTTGTGAATCCCAGTTGTTTCTCCCAAAGACAACAACAAATTTCTTGCATGCTGCTCTTTTATTTTTTCCATTTCATGTTTCACTGTTTTTGTACCAGCATAAATTTGCAGAATGGAGCATATGAGCAATAACAAGTGAGTATTTTTTCCTTAGAACCAAATAAATTGCTTTTTGTTTTGCAAAGTAATGGATCTTGGTGGGGGCAAGGTGGAGGGAAGCACCAAACAAGTCAAGAGTGCTTTTGGGGCCACTGTGAGTGAAAGAAGATGCCATTTGAGTGTGTCATTATGAGAGGTTTTAATCTAATGATTTATTTCCTAGAACTTGGTGCCAGCTGTTTGGGGTTTTGGCTTGTATGTCTTTTTTTATATGTATTTTTTTCTGTTGCATTTTTCAGGAGTTATATCCTGCGTTTTGCATTCACAATGGAGGATCTGATTTAGACAGGCTGCCTACTGCCAGTACCTGCATGAACTTACTGAAGCTTCCTGAGTTTTATGATGAAAATCTTATGCGAAGCAAGCTCCTTTATGCCATTGAATGTGCTGCTGGATTTGAATTAAGCTGAGTCGAACTGATGCTTATTTGGATGATCTGCAGAGGAACTAACCAGTGCCTACTCTATAAGCAGCACCCTTACCCGAGCAGTTTTAAGGGAATTCTGTCTAGGTTTCTGCAGCTCTTGTGTCTTATCAAATGCCCTCAAATAGGTGTCATTTTTGAACACAATTTCTTAGTTAGATTTCATTAATTAATATTACATTGACACTGCTTTATGATTCAAAACAATGAATGCCGTGTGAAGTGTGGCTGTTTTCTGTGTTTATGCAAAGAAAGAGCACATTTAAAGAACAGAGACATCTCAGTGAAATTAACCAAAGATGAAGCTTTGGCTTTGTGCTGTTCAAACATAAATAATTCCAGAAACTGGCAATAAAGTTGTGTACCATGCAGCACACTGGGATGAGACAGGGCTAACATCCTGTAATTAATCTTTTAGATGGAAGTGGAGCAGATGTTTGCAGATATCCCAGAACCGAGAGGATGAAAATGCTCATTACTGATAACCTAACATCTTTACTTACGTTGTAGAATTGTTTACAAATCATAGTTGTTGCAGAACTGATTTTAGTTTCGTACTACCTTCCCTGAAGATGGTAGGCACTGAGAGAAAACGTTTATAATATTCCATTTGTGCTTTCTGAAATACCTTGGAGAAATTGCATTATTTTAAGTTCAGCCTTTGGTTGCGTTATGATCACTTGAACGGTGTTGTGAATGGATGTGATTATTCATGTTTTATCTGTTCTGTTTGTCTTTTGTGCCTGTACAGATTATTTTTTTTAATGTATCAGACTCCTATTGCATACACAGTACATACAAGTCATCACTTTGGAAAAAATAAACATGTGACAACTATTAAAAATATTTGAACCAAAGTTACCAGGCTTTATCTTTCATATTTGAAGCCTGTGGTGTTCACATTCCTTTTCCCTATAATTTCTTTCCATCTTAAATACCACAACTATGCCATAGACATTAGTCAAGTTCATTCTTTTTTGTGACTAAACAGCTTTTATATCCATCTGCCTGCAGTATTTCTACTAAGAAAAGTAGGTGGGAATATGCTGCTTAATACAATTTAATATCTGGTGGGAAAAAAATGGCTTTTATGTGGAAGGAACCAATCCTCTAGCAGTAGGCACATTGTTGGGTATTCATATGCAAACTGCAGTCAATTTAAGAAAGAAGTTATAGTTCAAACTATAAGCTTCATAAGTGCATCCCTCTGAACTTTAGTTTTATATTTTAAATCATCAGAATTTAAAAACAAATTTGTATTCATCTCTTATGCAAAAAAAATATTGTGCTGTTACTGGAAACTTGGATTTCATATTTAATAAGCAGTAAACAGCAATATCCTCTTAAATATGGGGAAACTGAGTGATTTTAAGATGTTTACTATTAACCATATAGAAATGTATAATTTCTTAATTTGGGTAATAAATGAAGTGTTAAAATACTATTTGTAGTCTTGATGTACAGAAATAAACCAGTTCCTTTTCTTTTTGGTTTTGCTTTAGGCTTTTTATTTATGTTAAGTGTTAGATATCCAACCTATTCTTTATCCCAAGATTCTTTTCTTGTATATTTTTCTACATAAATTATGGAACTTGTAAAGAAGTTGAAAAAGAGATCAGTAATAGTGGAACTGCCTCCTCCTAATTGCAAAACCTGAAGACTTCTTTTAGGTAGCCTTATTTATTTTAGGACCTAATGCTTTAAATATTTTGAAATAATTTTTCAGTTCCATTATTTTGCTACATTGGGTAGTGCTGTATCTGTATTTTGTAAAATCAGATTTAAATTTTTCTATTAAATATTTGTATTTTGAAGATTGATGTGGGAGTCTTGCGAAGTAATCATGACTGGTAACGTACACTTTCTGCTGCTGTAAAAGGAGACAGGGCTCACTCTTGTGTGTTACCATGAGTGCAAGTTCAATGGAGAGGGCAGGCTGGGGGCATGTGTGAGGTGCAGTGGGTGTAGCCATGTAATTGCAAGAATCACACAGTTGCAGAAAATGGCAGTAGGGAATGTGAGTTTGCTGAACATTCTCTGACTTGATTTCTTCAGTCTGTAGTACTCGGTCATTTTGTTTTGTGTATTCTGTAGGTTAGGTGTGAAATTCTGACATACCCAGTCAGTGGGTTTGTAGCCTAGATGTCATTCTGCAGGTAGTCAGCTGAAAAGCTGTGCTGCAGCAGCTTACACCACCTTCAGCATCCAGACTGCAGTAAGAGGAGGGTAGGGCTCTCCTTTGGCAACGGGTTTGCTCCAATCTGACTGCCAACTGTTTTCCTATAGTCAGAGTCCCTGCATCTCAGTGATCTATTGCTGGATAGTTTAAGGAATGGGAGATAACAGTATGAGAAACAATATAGGTATAGTTAGTTGTGTCCTGAGGAGCTGCGTGGTCTAAATGATCTCTTGTAGCTCTTGCATAGCAACAATTGTTTATGTATGAAAATGGATTTTCTGCTTTTTTGAAAGAAGAGCAAACTTCCCCAGTTGTGATGCTCCCAAAGTTTAGGTAGGCAGAGGCAGGAAGCACTTTGCATGCAAGTATCCTGAAATACTATTGTGGGTTTTGATCATCAGAATTATGGCAGTAATAATTATGGGTTTGGACTTGTTTTCTGTGCAAGACAACCTATCTTAAAGTCAATTTCTGTACTTCAATGTTTTGTCTTCCTGGTTCAGTACTTGCTTTTGGAAAAATGGCAGCATTTTCTGTTTGGTTTTTATTTTCAAAGAATTTTTGTTCTATAATTTTGTAACCTGTTTAAAAAAAATACATTTTTGTCAAGGTTTATCTTGATGATGGAAAAAGGTCACATGCTTCATCTCTCCAAAGTTAAAAGGCATAAAAGTGGAATAAAAAAAAATAAAATTAGCACTTGGCCTGTGTATCTTGCTGAGAATTTTTCCAGGGTGCATTTAGCCCTACTAGTTGGATTAAAAAAAGCCCAAACAAACAAACCAAAGCAAGCCAGGAAAGATTTGCCTTGTTCCTTCATCTCAGTTGTTTTCCAGCGTGATCCCAAAAGCCAGACTTGAATAAATCTCACAAAACTCACTCATGATTTCTAGGGAGAATTTGTTTTCAAAAGAGGAAAGATTTGGCTTCAGTTTCATGCCCAAACACTGAGCTAACAGAAGTTTGATTTGAACAAGGATATCTTCAGTTATTTTTGTGTGAGGTGCTCCATATAAAAAAAAAAACAACAAAAAAGAGCTTCCTGGTGCTATTAATAGCAATGTAGACTTTTTCTTGGCATCACTTTAGTAATCTAGCACAAACATCCTAATTTGGTCTACAAAGGGGTTTGGAATGCAAAGAAAACACTTTAAGGAGTGCAGTGAGCTCATGCTAATTTTTAGTTTGAACCAAAAATTAAATGCCAGTGGGACAGCACATACTCTTCACAACTGAAAAATGGTACAGCACAGAAACAAAAAGGGAAAAATGAGAATGTCCTGGAATGTTTTGTTGGAGCTGTAGTTTTTTTTTGTATTTATAATGATATGCAAAAACTTGAAAACATTTGCTCATATACATGAATCTGTGTTAATAATGGTTTGTGATGTAAATGCTTGTTACTATTTTGTTTTCATGATGCTTTGCCTGTCAGTGAAGGAGAGAAAAAATGAACATGGTCTGTAAAACTGGTCAGGATATCTATATTTTTATTGACTTCTGCTTTTGTGAATAAAATAATTTGAGTTTTCTTGAAACTTTGCAGAAACACTCTTTTTTTTTTTTCTTTTTTTTTTTCCCCCACAGTAAATCTGGCATTCTCTTGGTAAAGATTGATAGTACAGAAGAGGTTCTAAAAAGGAAGCTAATGTTAACTCTTTTTGGGAAGTTACGACTGTTGGAGCAGGCTGCCCAGGGAAGTGGTTGAGTCATAGTCCATAGAGGTATTTAAAAGACTTGTAGATGTGATGCTGAGGGATGTGGTTTAGTGGTGGATTTGGCAGTTCAAAGTTGGACTTAATGATCTTAAAGGTCTTTTCCAACTTAAATGATTCTATGATTCTGGTGCTTGAGGATGATTTGTAACTTCAGTTTTTGAGCTGTGGAGTTCCCACTTTGTCAGCCAAACTGCAGCTCTAAGGTTTGTTCCAGTGTGTCTTTCAAACACTGTAGCTAACATCACTGATGGGCTTTGGAAAAACTACTTCAGAGTCTTTGGAAAGAACAGAACTCCCTCCTTGGATAAAAATATGAGAAGCTGTAATTCCAAGTGAAGAATGCTACGCTGTCAGCAAACACCTACAGAAATGTCTCATTCAGTTTCTTCTAGAATTTTAGCACATATGTGGGCCCCTCTGAAGGGATAATTTAGATAATTACAATTATCTGCTTCCCTTCGCTTTTCAATTATTTTCATTGCTAAATACACTTTTTGGTCCACAGTAGCATTTATAAAGTTAGTAGTGTGCATGCTTATTTTGGAATGCTTAAGAATAGCACCATATATTCTTCAGCTCACCTGCCACTAAAACTGTAGTAAACAGAAAATTGCAGAAAACTCTTCTTATAGGGCACTTCATAATTCATAGCATGAAGAGAACACAAATGCCCAGATTATCTTCCCTGTTTTTCAGTGTGTATCTGATAGTCTGGAGAGCTCATAACATTTCTGATGTGTGTAGAGAGACAACAGAAGACAAAAAATGATGAAGTTGGTTTAATTTTAAAGACCCCAGCGTGGTTGAGGTCAG
>NW_009970726.1:11597543-11603420 GCF_000747805.2 Chaetura pelagica | reverse complement strand
AGGAATGTCTGGAGATCATTTAGTCCAGCCCCTCTGCTCAAAGGGTCTCCTCCAGCACATTGCTCAGGACCTTGCCCCATGGAGTTCTCAGTGTCTCCCTGGATGGAGAACTCTGGGCAGCCTGTTCCAGTGTTAAAAGTGTTACGATAAAACAAAAGGTTTAAATGCAATTTATTGTATTCTGGGCAGTCTAAAAGAAATCAGCCTTCTCCATGCTGAACAATCCTCTCTCTCTCAGCCTCCTCTCATACAACACGTGCTCTGAAACCTTAATCATCTTTCTCTCTATCTTGCTTGTTAGTGGACATAGTGGCATCTTCAAAATACCTTTTGTGGAGTTTGATGTGACTTGGATGCACCAATTCTCTTCCTTGTCAGGTGCCTGTAAATGTCTGTAGTTGTTAATAAATGGCACTTACCAGATAAAGTTGGATTTAAGATGCTGTTTAAACCTGCTGTGCTGCTTTGTCTTTTCAAAGTTTTTGCAAACCTGTTGTCAACAGCAAAATAACAGACTCATTAAAAATTGCAGTCAATTATTTTAATAACCTTATAGGTATGATCATAAACATTGATGAAAAAAACATAGGACTAATGCTAAATGTTAAATCAACTAAATGTGTACTCACTTCTTCTGCCACCAACAGCATCTAAAAGTGCAACTTCTTGGGCAAGCTCCTGTAATTTTGCTGTCTCCTACAGAGGTTGGGCAGCCTGGTGCCAGGTGCAATCCAGCAAAGCATGTCAGACAGTCAAACAGGAGAAACGTGGGAATTCTGGCTGGCACCAGTGGGACCACTTGTACATGAAGGCATGGACAGCTGTCCTGGAGGCTTGATTTCACACTGTCAAGGGATGAACTTTTCTTCTGTGATGGTTAAATTGCTACATTTCATTGCCAGAATAGTTGCTCTCCAGTCTAGGACTTATCTAAGAAGCTCCCTAACTATGAAAAGTGAGGTTGTGCTCAGCAGAAAAACTCTGGAGAATGCTAATGAAAATTGGTTATTTTGTGCTTTTAATGCTTCTACTTAGAGTTTTAAACATTAGGTGTATTGCCCATATGTCAAGTCTAATTGTTTCTGATAAGCTATCAGCAAAAAGTTAATGCTTACTTTTAATTAAGTGGCACTTTCCAGAATTACTTTGCCAGTAGTACCATAATTAAATGATGTGAGAACAGTCTTTGATACATATGCTCATATTCTTTGCTAATACCAAAAATAGAATCTGTAAATCTGTAAATAGAAAAACTGGATGCATTAAGCAGCAGGCCGGGAAGGCCACGGCCATTACCGCATCAAAGGGACTGATATTAATACATCTCTAATGCAGCATTTTCAAGCATTTCTTGTGTTCTGATGGGCTTTTCATAATTGACCTCCATAAGTCATACAAAATGATTTTAAAAAAAAAAGAATCTGGGAACTGTGTGAATTGCTAATACCTCCTGGAATGCTGCCACATGATTTCCATCATGAGGTTATAGCTACCAGTTAGGCCTGATCCATCTCACTTCAGCCAGCTGGAAGGTGGCTGTCGAGGCAGAGACAACCCAGAGACAGAGCTCTAGAGGGCAGATCTTTCTTGAATTAAAAAACATCTCCAAACTGGGTGGGATCCAGCCTTCCCTGGAGGTGTCCCTTCCTCCCTCTCCTCATAGTTGTAGGCCTTAAACTAGATGCTTAACTTGTAGACAGCTGAAGTTAGCTGAAGTGTAACCAGACCTTTCACCTCTCCCAGGTGAGAGTTGAAAATTCCTGAACACTGCAGATCCTTCGATAACAGTTTACTCTGACCTGTGACTCAGCACTTGAAGACCAGCCCAGGTCTGCCTGGATCTTTGGTAGCAGCGTCAACAGACCAGATTTCATCAGCTTTTGTTATTGGAATGTTGATCCTCTGCCAGCAACATCAGATTTAATGCTCTTTAACACAAGATTCCGGATTTTTGTTCCAAGCAGCTAGCCATAAATACCTAGAACACTTTTACTTTATACTTTTACAAATACCTTTGAAGAAGGTTCTCTGAATCTAAACCCTTTTCTGTTTTACTAGTCCTGCAAGTAGATCTAATGAAACATGTTACTTCTTTCTATGATTCCTGCCTCCAAAAGCTTTTCCATGGCATTACCATGGATGAGAAGGGAGCTGCGTTTGGCTCTTTACCTTCTGCATTTTCCCCTCTTGTTTAGTTGTGTTAATGTTTTACACAGGAACTGCAAGGTCCTTCTGTTGTATGGAAAACATGGGCAGTTCTTGTTTAAAGACTTTCAATTTTAAGATATCTAAATATGGTTAACACTGAAGTTTAAAAATAGTTTTGAGAAAACTGAAATAAGTGGGACTGAATATACAGATCAAGTCGAACTATGGGTGAGAAGAATTTCAATTACATCTTGGGGAACTAGGCAGTCCTGTCCTGTGGTACTTGAATTATGTAACTTGAATGATGGAGAAGGAGATGAAAAGGCAATTCAGCAGTGCATGACTGGAGTTATGACACTGTTTATCAGAGTGCTACTCTGAAAAGCAAAGTAATCATAGCTACAATATCTGTTTTGAGCTTTGGGTGATCTGGGAGAAGCAGAGACCTCACCTGGACAGATGAAAATTAGATCACATTAGAATCATCATAATCATAGAATGGTTTGTGTTGGAAGCAGCCTTAAAGATCATTTAGTTCTAACACCCTTGCATGGGCAGGGACACCTCCCACTAGACCAGGTTGCTCAGAGCCCCATCCAGCCTGGCCTTGAACACTTCCAGGGATGGGGCAGCCACAACTTCCCTGCACAACCTGTTCCACTGTCTCATCAGCCTCACAGTAAAGAATTTCCTCCTCATGTCTAATCTAAATTTTGCCTCTTACAGTTTGAAACCTTTCCCCCTCATCCTATCACTCCATGCCCTTGTAAAAAGCTCTTTCCCAGCTTCCCTGCAGCTCCTTCAGGTACTGGAAGGTGTTACAAGGCCTACCCAGAGCCTTCTCTCCAGGATGAACAACCCCAACTCTCTCAGAGCAGAGCTGCTCCAGCTGTCAGATCATCTTTGTGGCCCTCTCTGGACTTGCTCCAAGAACTCTGTGTCCATCCTGTGTTGAAGGTTCCAGAACTGGACACAGCACTGGAGGTGAGGTCTCATTAGAGCAGAATTGCTTGAAACCAGGCAGAGCTGACCCACTGAAGATCTGAAGGGGTAAGAGATGGGTGTGCTGCCCATACTGGACAAATGCACCAGGCAGAACAGCATGAATCCAGTATTTCCTTCATTGCTTACCAGCAAGCAACGTTCTTCTGATCAGAAAACAAAACCAGGAACATCTGTGTTTTCAAAACTAAGCTGCACAAAAGGGATGAAAAGCTGTTATTGTGCATGTTTTATGCTTGTCCTGTTAGTCTTGTGCTCCCAAAATAACTGCTTATATGTCATCCACCTCCGTGCATTAAAAAAATGTGCAGGGTTAAACCCTGGTCAAGATGACTTCAGGTGGAATGCTTGGTCCTTTACCAACGGGGAGTATGAACCACAGGAGGCAAGTGGAGACTTCTTCCTTTGGGAGCAGCTCATCAGTCTGATGGATGCTGGGTTAGCAGCCTCAGCCTGGAGCCTCTGGAGTGATTTCTCTCTGCTCTTCAGACCCTGAGATCCAAACAGAAACCTGTCATTCCATACAGAATTATGCCTTTTTGCCACAGTTGTTCCACTTGTGTGCATATGTGGCTAAATAGAAGATAGATGGTCAGCATCCATCATGGCACTACTTAATTATAAAGTCTTCTCTGTAAACAATTAAAGCAAAGTAACTGTGTGTGCTACATCCAGTGTGTTTACTGCAGGTGAGTTTTTTCAAAGACTGAAGACATTTAATACTTTGTGCTGAAAGGCTGGAGAAAAAACTTCGTATCATGAGAAGTTTAAAGCATTAAAGCAACATTTTATATGTTCTCCTCCCAAACTACACAGTTCTACCGACCCACCACTTGACTTTGCACTTGCTGTGCTGGGGATCCTCTCAGGTTTGCAGCCAAACCTTTCAGAAAGAGCAGTCCTCCTTTTTTCCAAACTCATCAGCAGCTTGGACTTCACAGCTACTTGCTGATGAGGAGCTAATAATGGTGCTGGGTGTCTCTTTGATCTAATTTTAAAGACTTGTCTCCATGACCATAATTAGCATCAAACATTACAGAACAATATTTCTTCTGAAGCTTTTATTTCCCCCAAAGCACCAAGCCCAACCTTTAATAGGTTTGTCCTACTACTTGTCTTGCTAATTGCAGAAGGTTTTCCTCTCTCTTATTCCACATGTATTTATTTATTTATTTATTTATTCTCCCTCTCTTTTTGAACTGATCCTACTCCCACATAAACACCTTTGAAATAACAACTAGCCTCTTAATTTACTTTATTTAGGGAGCACACATTTTAGGTGTGGAAGATCTCTAATTTCACCTTGTTGATATATAAATAAATGCCTCCTCCAACTTCTTAAATAAAGGACAAGAAATACAATTTTACAGCAATTTAAAGAATGGAACAAGTCCAGTTTTTAAAAATAGAGTAAAATCTTGGCTGCTTATGCTTTGCTCTCAGCTATGACACTTGGAAAACCACATACTCAAATATAACCCAGATGATACTTAAAAAAATATTCAAACAGCCCATGTGCCAGCTGGGAAACAATGAATCTGGCCTGAAAAGAATTATGTGTGATGGTTTCAATTTTTGAGCCTAACCTAAGGATGTACACAGATAGGGGTAAAAATGTTTTGTCTTCTCACTTCTAGCTGCCAATCTCATGATAGTGTTAGGATATTCGTTAGTAAATCCAATAGAAACATAGCCTAATAAAAATTTACTAAAATAATGAATTTGCTATACTAAGGGTTACTTTTAAAACGATGTGCTTTGTGAAACCCAGTCAATGATGCCAAGCATCCTGCAGGCTGTGATAACATCAAGTCTTCTAAGAACCTGTGGCACCTACAGACAACACTCATGTTGATTCTGATCCACCCGGGAAATGTAGCAGTGGGAGCCTGGAGACAGGACCAGGAGGAGAGACAGGACAAAGGACTAGAATCAACAAAGACCCCCACAGGAGACCCCCGAGCATGCAGAATTACAAAGCCAGCCAATTCCAGGACATGACTATGTAAAAAGAGTTCTGGGAGCTCATTGACATAACAAGGAAAATGCATGTTTTTGGTGTCTATTAGTTGGGATGTTTCACTGACTGGTCGGAGCACTCATGGTGGGGAATCCCCAGCGCTGCAATAAGGAATGTCTGCTCAGTCACAGCTTGTTTGTTGTTATTGAGTCTTTATCTGGAATCACTGAATCTTAGGGGTTGGAAGGGACCTCAAAAGATCCTCTAGTCACCCAGAGCACATCCCACAGGAACGTGTCCAGGCGGGTTGGAATGTCTCAGCAAAGGAGACTCCACAACCTCTCTGGGCAGCCTGTCCCAGGGCTCTGTCACTCTCGCAGGAAAGTTCTTCCTGACATTCCCATGGAACCTCCTGTGCTCCCATTTGCACCCAGTGCCCCCTGTCCTGTCACCGGGAATCACTGCACAAAGCCCGGCTCTAGCCTGACACTGCTCTGAACATACTGCAAACACTGACGAAGCTGCTCCTCAGTCTCCTCCAGGCCAAAGAGGCCCAGCTCCCTCAGCCTTTCCCCCCCAGGGAGATGTCCCACTCCCTCCCTCACCTCCGCGGCCCTGATCCCGCCTCCCACCCTCCTGAGGGGCGCTGGGAAGCAGGGAAGGAGTTCGGCTGTTTCCCTCCCCCCCCCGCCCCAGCAGCACACCGGGGTCTCCCCCCCGCCGCCCGGCTCAGCGCACAGGGCCGGGATTCCCACATTCCCAGCCCC